>NC_058522.1:204533985-204546485 GCF_904849725.1 Hordeum vulgare subsp. vulgare | reverse complement strand
ACTTTTCTTATTTAGCGGCCATTCGCTGTTTAGCCTATGCAGGAAACACCCTTAGCCAATCAGTGGGTGCCACGTATCTGTAGCAATTATTCTCTTTTTCTGTCTAGTTCCAAAAACAGCAAAGTTTCTGTTTTGTTTTGGCCATAACTTTTGATCCCGAAGTCCAATGATAGTGATTCTTTTTCCCATAGCTCAAAAATTTCCTGTAGTTTTTAAAACCATATAATTTGTCTATGTTTGAAATTTGCAAATTTGTGTTAGATCAGATTTAGTTTAAACCTTGTTTTGCCTATTCCAGGAGTTTAAAAATAGATTTTAATTTGATTCCTTTTTCTACTGATCACTAGTGATCTTATTTATCAGTGGTAAAAGTTGCAGATTTGTTTGAGTATTTTAGCTCACTGTTTCGTGTGAAACAATTTCTGATTCACCTCTTTTAGGATTTCGGCTAATTCCTTTTCTATTTTTGTTTTAAAATATTTTCTTTATTATTTCAGAAAGATTATTGTTTTGTTTATGTTAGTTAAATAGTAGTTTTGCAACAAGTTTTTATTTTATTTTTATTTGTTATCATGAAATCAATTCTAGTTCCTTAGTAACTTGCAATTGGTTTCACCACTGTTTCAAATCCCGTTTAGGAATACTTTCAAAAGGTTTTGTGAAAAATACTTTATTTTATCTTAGTTAAACTTATATCTTAGTACCTTGTTATTATTTTTCTGTTAGACAAAACTACTTAGTGTTTGACATAGTAGAAGACTCCCTAGTCTTATTTGAAGTTCCTTTCGGTTTTCTATTTCGGTCTCTCTTTTGTTTTGATTGCTAGAATGATTGCTAGTATGAGTGCTTATGTGAATGATATGTTTGTTATATAGATTTCATCGGAGAGTGACGAGTAGTCTATCAAGTTATTTCTCGAGAAATTCTTCTTCGTCAACATCACCAGGCAAGTCACTTTGATCATACTATCACCTATGTTTTATGCATCGTAGTTCTACCATCCTATGCCCAATTGCATGCTGCTTAGGTACTTGGAAATTTTAGTATAGATTGTAGTATCATGTGGGAGGCACACAACACCCCGATACTTGGCCCCGGGACGACAAAGTTCATATTGCTATGCTTGAGTAGACGGGATTTCGGTTGAGTGCATACCACGAGTGATGCGAGGTTGATTAAATAATCAAGACCGGTTAAGACAAGATTTTCAAGACCTCGGACGCAATGCAACTCTGGGTGAAGGACGGTAGATTAGCTCCCTGGAGAACCCAGTGGATGACCCGGGATGCTGGGGACGGCCATGACATCCTGCGGAAAGCTTCACCCAGGCTCAAACAGACGGACGGATATTTTCAAGACCCAAGGCTTACCTGCACAGCCACAAGTCATTATGGGCTCTGGCTTGGTTGGACAACGCGGCGACTCTGGACAGGCGGTGCTAGCAGATGTAGAAGAACGGTAGGAATGGATGGGCACCGACAGGGATTCAGAGGGACCCGCTGAAAGACCATGTTTTGATCATCCGGTCTTCAAACACCCTGAAGTGCGAGGACATACGCAGAGGCGATCAAATCTTGTGGGGAGCGTGTGCAAAACTCTGCAGAGTACTCAAACCTAATCGATTAGCCGTGTCCACGGTCATGGACAACTTGAGCCAAAGGAACTGAGGTTATCTGAAATTCTCAACACCATTATAAATACTTGATGAGGGTAATATTGATAACTCGGGTACGAGAACTGGTTGGCGGAACCATCTCGTTAATAACCAACAATGTAGTAACATTTTGCTTTTAGCCCCCTCTTGATGTAGGAGAAAACTTGCTTTTCGCTAAAAACTTATAGCCCACCTGCCATATATGCATATAGTATAGATGATTACTTTTCACCCCTCTCTTATGTGACTTGCCGGCATATTCAATATGCTGACCTACACGGCTGCAACGTCTTATGTTGCAGATATTTTTCTTCGACGAGTAAGAGTACGGTTCAGGGTTACGGTCTACACTCAACTTGTCGTTGGTGTTTATTGGGACTGCACTCCCTTGACCGCTTCCGCTGAAATAATTAAGGTATATATCAGTTTTACACTATTTACATGTGATTGCACTTTGATATATACATTGATGTACTGTGTGTGCCAGCATACTGATCCAGGGATGGCATAGATACACACAGGCTTGACTCGTTTTGAGTCGGGTCGCTACAGAAATGGTATCAGAGCACATGTTGACTGTAGGATGTGACCCTAGAAACTGGAAATTTCTTAGAGAAGAATCTCCCAATTTTTATTTTATTTTAAAGAACACCTTTTACTTCTCACCTCTTCTAATTTCATCAAATGTTCTCTCTCACCTCAAATAGTTATACAATCCCCTTACCCCTTTGACCTCATGAAGAATCAACGGAGTTCTACTTCAAAGTAAAGAGGATTTCACCACGCGTTTGAAGAATTGAAGCTACACCAACAGAAGACTCTCAAGACCCGAAGAACTCGAAGACCTCGAAACGTTCAAATATTTATATGACCATTAGAAGTCCAAACCCCTGTTATATACCCATGTTAGATACGATGATTTGTGAGCCGTCATTGGTGTGTGTTTTCCGACGGTCACAACAAAAACTTATTCTCAAAAATATTGTTTGTATTGTGTGTATCTCCCTCCCTCTCTTACCTGTCTCATCCCCAAAACCTCAACCCTACCAGATGGAGTATGAAGCTGGACTTGTAGTCTCTGGACCAATGACCCAGCTGGAAGCTGAGATATGGATTCAGAACAAGGAGAACCACTTCGGGAGCAACTTGATCTCAAGGAAGTATGAAGTGGAACACGCTCTCCAGTACTTTACCCAAAGTGCTGCTATCTAGTGGAAAATGCACAATGCCATACAAGGATTTAGTGGAGCAGAAACTTAGGACGAATTCAAGAACACCCTGTTAAGATCCCGTCTAATTCAAAAATGCTATGATAATCCGAAGGAGACGACTTGTGCATGCAAGATCTGTGGAGAAATAGGACACACCCAGGAAGAATACACGGATGGATGCACTCATTGTGAAGAAAATCACCCAGCTGAGGAATACCCAACTAGTCAGGTGACTTGTTTCTTGTGTGAAGGAACCACCCACTACCCATCTCAATGTCATATTTACCCCAAGGTGCAACAAGTTGTCAAGAAGCAGAAAGATGCAGTGAAGGAAACCCTCAAGAAGAAGATTCTAGAGGAACCGGTGATGAACAAAAATATTGAAGACCCTGATGGACAAGGTCTGACCAGATTTTTTTCCCATGCATGCTACTAATGTGGAGAAGAAGGACATTATTCACAGGACTGCACGAAGAGAAGCCAAGAGTATCTGGGAAACTTCCCGACGGAAGAAGTGGAGTTTGATCCACTTGTAATAGAAGAACTGGCCAAAATAAAGGAGTCCGGAAAGAAGAAAAAGTACCCTTGGAAGAGCCAAATCTCTGCAGACCTAGACCTGAGTCATGTCAGATGTTACAAGTGTATGAAATTTGGCCACCACAAATACATGTGCTCAGGAAGGAAGCCGGGAACCCAAGGAGCAAAGGCAAACACTAAGACGCCTCGAGACTTGTGAGAAATCATTTGCTTTTGTTGCAAGGAAGCAGGACATTTTGTCAGCGATTGTCCAGAAAGGAAGAAAGCTAGAATGGAGTAGTTAAGTTTTGACCATGGCAATAAGTGTAATCCGAAGCACTCCTGTTTTTCATAAGATCATGGGGTGAAATTTTTGTAACAGAAGTCCCTGAGATTGTAATAACATCATGAATAAATGGAATTTATTGTCCCATGATTGTCTATGTTGAACTGTATGCGTTGTTTCTCTTCGAGCAAAGCTCTCTGAACAATTATGCGGATATGAGAAAATATGGTCTATGCAGGCATGAGTATAATTCATTTAAGTGTGGTACTAATCGGTAAACCCACAGGATCCATTGAGTAGGAGTGTACCATGATTACCAAGGAGACATATACATTCCTCTGAGTACCTATTTAGTGACACCTGCAGATGACAACTCTCTACGAGTCATTCCTCAAGGGCCCAGAAACGATCATGACCCTGACCAGTGATCATGATTACCCGAAAATCCTGAAGGACATGATGAAGCACATTCACCTTGAAGGAGATGCAGTCTACAAAGGCTACCCATTTGTGGAAAATGGAGTGGAACTTTGGTACGTGGAAGTACACCTCCACCATGTGAAAGGAGTTTGTCCAAAGACTATGGGGCAATACTTTTTCATTTCACGTGTACCACGAGCAACCTTCTTTGATGCTGTTCGTGAAGCTGACATGGAATACATACGTTAGATCGGAGAAATCCTTGAAGCAAGACTCCGTCATACCCAGGAATACCTGTGTGAAGTACGTGCGGAGATGATGGTGATGAAGCTCATGACCACCATGATGAAGCAAAAGATGGATGATTTCAAGGAGCACATTGGAAAATTCGAGTGGAACTAAAGTATCTCCAAGAGAGGCAGATGAATAAAGTTGGCAGAAATGCTCGACCATACCGAACAATGTGGATGGCAGCATTTGTAATAGAGTACTTTTGAATTGGAGTTTTTGATAAGAAATTAAGGATGTAATAAAGGATTGATTATGAAATGAATATGATTTATGGAAGAATCTATGATGGATCAGCAAACGTTTTCTTAGGAGCATACGAAAACCTGAGAGTTGTGAAGAAACGATAGATGTTTTGTTCAGCTTACAGAACCAATGGTTTATCCGAACTTCGTTCGTGGACAAGAGAAACTCTGCAACGCTTGTGAGGATGCCCAAGTGTTAGAATACGAGATTCACTAAGCCTTATACAAGGTAATGATTTCAATGCGACATGGCTTGGCCACCATGACGACTTACTATTATCATTCTCTTGCTATTCGGAATGGTAAATCTGAGAGACTTACCCACAGTCAGAGACGACGTTCTTTGAAGCTTTTGTTTAAGCCTTAGAATGGTATGATGAAAGCCCCATGTACATGGCAATCGTTGTCATGCGTCGCACATTTTACGATGAGAGTGAAGCCAAGACCCTTCTCTCTGCAGGATAACCACAAATGGTAGACCACCATGAGAATCATCGATAGGTTATTTAGAATGGTCACGAGACTTGTCAGTTAAGAAGACCCAGTGACGGAAGAATCTTATGTCAACAGAAGAACCCTCGATTTTGATGGAAACATTATGAATATAATGGAAGAACTTCACCAAAGAAGTTACCATGAGGAATGTGACGAGCGAGATGCCAAGACCCCAGAGGATTGTTAAAAATTTGAGCGACCAGTAACTCTCATTTTAAGTGTGGTAGCACCCCACTTTCCACGAGACTCTATTTGTTAGCAGACCCCCCAAACCCTAACCTTTCTTTCTAGCCTCTTCGAATCTCGAAGACGAGGTTCATTTTAAGTGTGGTAGTTTGTAACATCCCAAAATTATAAATTTTGGATTGTTAATATAATTATTAGATTGATTGTTTGTTTGTTTGCCTGAGTGATTGAAACTTGTGTGAAATTTGAAAATTTTCAAAAACTTTTGAATGAGAGGGAATAAAATGACTTTCCCCTTCTCCGGTGAATTCAAATTCAATCTTTTAAAAACAAAGAGAGAAGATGACATGACTTCTTCAACTATAAAGAATTTGAACGGAGATATTTGCATTGAATTCTTTTGCATTTCCATTCGTTTTCTTCGTGCAAGAAATGCCGGGAAATACATTTTGTCAAATAGAAAAGAGAGGAGGAACATGACCCTCAAACGCACGGGCATTTTTAAAGTTATTTGAACCCTAAAACTTAGAGGGTCATTTGAAAATTATTTGCAAAAGAAAATAAATCTTTTAGGCAATTTTGTGAAAATAATTTTTTCTGAAGTTTTATTTTTTGCCGTGGAAAAATTCCCATCATCTATATTTTATTTTTCTGATAATTTTAGTATATAGAAACTCTTTATTCCGAATTGATTTGATTTCCTTTTTATCGTTTTAATTTCCTATATTTAAAAATAGGAAAGGAATCCCTTTATTTCGGAAAGACCTGCTGGCCCATTAAGACCTTTCCTATTTTTGGCCCAACAGGAGATCTTCTCCTACCTCTTTTCTTCTTCACGTCACAGCAAGCTTTCCATCCATGGAGGAAGGAATTCCCTCCTTCCCGATCTCCCTCTTCTTTCCTTCCGGACGCCATCCGAGGCCGCCTATAAAACCCTCACCATCTCCTCTCTCCATTTTTCCCGAGAGAACCCCCTCTCCTCGCCTCTAGCTCGCGCGCCACCATCACCCCGTCGGTCACCAGAGAACTCACCGTGCATCTCCACATCGCCCCTGCACTCCTCCTCGCCCCATGGCACCCCTGCCGCACCACCCCTCCCTTCGGCCCCTCCTCCACCGCTGCCCCACCACACCCCGTCGGCCCCCTGCTGCTCCTCCCCATCCCCATCGCCACTACCAGGGAGACAGAACCTCTCGTCGGCACCCCCCCTGCAGGCCCACCTCCACATCGCCCCCCTCCACCACCCCCCTACCACCCCACCCCCTTGCCGACAACCCCCACCGCCGCCGGAGTTGCCCCCCCCCTCGCCGGAGAAGGCCCCAGCCATTGCCAGCGAGGGAGTTACTCCCACCCACGGTAAGGCCCCCCTCTTTCCTTTCTCTTTTTTTTACTTGTTTTGTTTGTTTTAGTTTTACCCTTAGATCTATTTTCAATGGTGTAGATTAGAGTAGATAACCTTTCGGTTTTTAAACAAAAACCGCACTGGTTTTTATTCACTTAACTTTTAGCCAGAGAACTTTTCTTATTTAGCGGCCATTCTCTGTTTAGCCTATGCCGCAAACACCCTTAGCCAATCAGTGGGCGCCACGTGTCTGTAGCAATTATTCTCTTTTTCTGTCTAGTTCCAAAAACATCAAAGTTTCTGTTTTGTTTTGGCCATAACTTTTGATCCCGAAGTCCAATGATAGTGATTCTTTTTTCCAGTAGCTCACAAATTTCCTGTAGTTTTTAAAAACATATAATTTGTCTATGTGTGAAATTTTCAAATGTGAGTTAGATCAGATTTAGTGTAAACCTTGTTTTTCCTATTCCAGGAGTTTAAAAATAGCTTTTAATTTAATTCCTTTTGCTACTGATCACTAGTGATCTTATTTATTAGTGGTAAAAGTTGCAGATTTGTTTGAGTATTTTAGCTCACTGTTTCATGTGAAACAATTTCTGTTTCACCTCTTTTAGGATTTCGGCTAATTCCTTTTCTATTTTTGTTATAAAATATTTTCTTTATTATTTCAGAAAGATTATTGTTTTGTTTATGTTAGTTAAACAGTAGTTTTGCAACAAGTTTTTATTTTATTTTTATTTGTTATCATGAAATCAATTCTAGTTCCTTAGTAACTTGCAATTGGTTTCACCAATGTTTCAAATCCCGTTTAGGAATACTTTCAAAAGGTTTTGTGAAAAATACTTTATTTTATCTTAGTTAAACTTATATCTTACTACCTTGTTATTATTTTTCTGTTACACAAAACTATTTAGTGTTTGACATAGTAGAAGACTCCCTAGTCTTATTTGAAGTTCCTTTCGGTTTTATATTTCGCTCTCTCTTTTGTTTTGATTGCTAGAATGATTGCTAGTATGAGTGCTTATGTGAATGATATGTTTGTCATATAGATTTCATCGGAGAGTGACGAGTAGTCTATCAAGTTATTTCTCGAGAAATTCTTCTTTGTCAACATCACCAGGCAAGTCACTTTGATCGTACTATCACCTATGTTTTATGCATCGTAGTTCTACCATCCTATGCCCAATTGCATGCTGCTTAGGTACTTGGAAATTTTAGTATAGATTGTAGTATCATGTGGTAGGCACACAACACCCCGATACTTGGCCCCGGGACGACAAAGTTCATATTGGTATGCTTGAGTAGACGGGATTTTGGTTGAGTGCATACCACGAGTGATGCGAGGTTGATTAAATAATCAAGACCGGTTAAGACAAGATTTTCAAGACCTCGGACGCAATGCAACTCTGGGTGAAGGACGGTTGATCGGCTCCCTGGAGAACCCAGTGGATGACCCGGGATGCTGGGGACGGCCATGACATCCTGCGGAAAGCTTCACCGAGGCTCAAAGAGACGGACGGATATTTTCAAGACCCAAGGCTTACCTGCACAGCCACAAGTCATTATGGGCTCTGGCTTGTTTGGACAACTCGGCGACTCTGGACAGGCGGTGCTAGCAGATGTAGAAGAACGGTTGGAATGGATGGGCACCGTCAGGGATTCAGAGGGACCCGTTGAAAGACAATGTTTTGATCATCCGGTCTTCAAACACCCTCAAGTGCGAGGACATACGCGGAGGCGATCAAATCTTGTGCGGAACGTGTGCAAAACTCTGCAGAGTACTCAAACCTAATTGATTAGCCGTGTCCACGGTCATGGACAACTTGAGCCAAAGGAACTGAGGTTATCTGAAATTCTCAACACCATTATAAATACTTGATGAGGGTAATATTGACAACTTGGGTACGAGAACTAGTTGGCGGAACCATCTCGTTAACAACCAACAATGTAGTAACATTTTGCTTTTAGCCCCCTCTTGATGTAGGAGAAAACTTGCTTTTCGCTAAAAACTTATAGCCCACCTGCCATATATGCATATAGTATAGATGATTACTTTTCACCCCTCTCTTATGTGACTTGCCGACATATTCAATATGCTGACCTACACGGCTGCAACGTCTTATGTTGCAGATATTTTCCTTCGACGAGTAAGAGTACGATTCAGGGTTACGGTCTACACTCAACTTGCCGTTGGTGTTTATTGGGACTCCACTCCCTTGACCGCTTCCGCTGAAATAATTAAGGTATATATCAGTTTTATGCTATTTACATGTGATTGCACTTTGATATATACATTGATGTACTGTGTGTGCCAGCATACTGATCCAGGGATGGCACAGATACACAGAGGCTTGACTCGTTTTGAGTCGGGTCGCTACAGAACAACAACCAGAACAACAACGAGGACAACGACGACGACCACAACGACGACAACATGGACAATGACGAGAACAACAACAACAACAACAAGAATAACAACAAGAACAACAACAACAACAACGCCGACAACAACAACAGCGATAACAACGACAACAACAACAACAACAACAACCAACAACAACCACAACAACAACAGGAACAACAACAGCAGCAGCAGCAGCATCAGCAGCAACAACAACAACAACAACAATAACAACAAAAAGACGACGACGATGACAATGACGACGACAATGAAGATGGTGACGACGACAACAATTAAAGCAACAACAACAACAACAACAACAACAACAACAACAACAACAGTTAGAGTTGTGTCAAATATTGATGTACGATTTGGGTTACATATGGACTTGGTGTTATAGTTTGTGTAGGATTCATGTAGTGTCGTAGTCGGACACGTAGTACCCTTGGCCTCTTATATATGAGGAGGCACCCCTCGTTGTAACCTAAGACTACTAGATAGCGACAGACTCGCAAGGGGGAGACGGCGGCTTGTGTTGGCGCCCGGGTGGCTGATATTGCGGTATCTCGGGGACGAGCGCCCGTAGTCATTGCCCTGGGGAGTAGGCGAGTTCGTCGAACCTCGTTAACAAATCTCGGTGTCGTCATTGTGCTGTGATTGCTTGTTCCTCGGTGGATCGACCGCATACCTCGGATTTATTCTAACAAGTGGTATCATGAGCCAGTTTGCTCCGAGGTTGCTGGAGATTGATCTAGAGGAGGAAGATTCGATGTTGTGATCATTGTCGCGAGCAGCGGACGGAAGTGATCGGAAGTCGTCGTCAGATCCAAGAGAGCAATCAGGAGGTGCGTGTGCGTGAGGCAACGCCATGCGAGACATGGGGTGATTAGTTTGATCGAGTGATTCTCGGCAAGGCTTAGACCGGCCGGATGCGCGTGCATCGTTGATCGATGCGCGTACATCATCCTTGCCAGCTCACTTACGATTGGAGAGCGGACAGGGCTGCATGCACTTGATCAGGACAGCTCACTTACGCTATGCATACGTGATTTATTTTGGAAAGAAAAAAAGGGACCGAGTCCCGGGAGAAGTGGAGTTCGAGCTGGTACGTGTGCCCACACATATTAAAAGCAGCGGCGGTTGGCAAGAAACATACAGCCAGATCAATCGGGAAGAGAAAACAAATCCATCAGGGGCTACACATCCATCAAAAGCAAGGGTTGAGGCAAAGCAAAAGCTAGCATCGCAAGTTGTGTGTGGTAGCTACTACACGTGAGAGTATTTGTACACAGAGTTCGTGTACTTGGCTTTGCGTGGAAGCTCGGATTATTTTATCCACAGTCAGCCGTACAAAGAATCATGGCGCTAGTGGATACAAGGTTTGAGGTGGAGAAGTTCGACGGGACTAGAAGCTTTGGGTTATGGCAGACAAGGGTGAAAGATTTGTTGGCACAACAGGGATGTTTGAAGGCGTTGTTGTAGGAAGCCAAGCCGGCTAAGATGGAGCCTAAGGACTGGGAGGAGTTAAAGTCGAGGACAGCCGGAACTATATGCTGTCGGACCAGGTTATTTATCATGTGATGGATGAGAATTCGCCGAATAAGATCTGGGACAAGCTGGAGAGTCAATTTATGTCCAAGACTGCGACGACCAAGGTGTATCTGAAGCAAAAGTTGTATGGGATGAAGATGCAGGAGGGGTCGGATCTTGTGGAGTATATGAACGCCTTTAATCAAGTTGTGACGGATCTAGCACGCTTAGGTGCGATGATTGACGACGAGGATAGGGCAATTCTCCTTCTTTGTTCATAGCTATCGTCCTATGACCATTTGATCAGTACTTTGACGCACGGCAAGTAGACCGTCAAGAATGAGGATATTACTTTGGCCTTGCTATCTTACCATATGAGAAACAAGAATGCGGTGGAAATCTCTCATTCTGAAGGTTTGCTAGTCAAGGGTGAAGATTGGCGGAAGGGATATGAGGCAGGGAAGAACAATAAAAAGAAAAAGAAAAAACAGTGTCACAAGTGTAAGCAGAGGGGACATATTAAAAAGGACTGTCCAGAGCTAAATGGTGAGTCAAGTGCTAATATGGCAATTCAAGGTGATGACTCAGACAGCAGTAGTGATGCCCTTGTATTATCAGACAGGCAGTCAACCAAAAGTGAAGCGTGGATGTTGGATTCAGCTTGCTCTTTTCATGCGACACCCAACAAGGAGTGGTTCTCTTCGTACAAGTCTAGTGATTTTGGTTTAGCCTATATGGGCGATGACACTGGTTATCGTGTAGCTGGAGTAGGTGACATTAAAATCAAGATGTTTGACGGAGTTGAGCAGATGTTCGGGGAGTCAAGCATGTGCCGGGGCTAAGGAGGAATCTAATTTCGCTTGGAGTCTTCATGATGGTGGTATGGTATTCCTTTGTGATCGGGATAAGAAGACCATGGAAATCATGGAAGATGAGGTGACCGTGATGATTGGAGCGAGGACGGCTTCGCATCTTTACAAGTTGCAAGGAAGCACTATTGCAGGTGGAGTCACGAAGACTGCAGCTGCAGGAGTAGCAGCAGGTCCCCACGGAGGCGGCAGGTCTGGGGCAGACTCCTCGGGTAGCTCTTGGTAAGCTACGAAGAAGACAACACAAGTCCGGAGTACATGGAAGTTTGATGCATGGACAAATTCAAAGTGGTGAAAATATTCGCCAAGGTGGAGTTTGTTAGAGTTGTGTCAAATATTGATGTACGAGTTGGGTTACATATGGACTTGGTGTTGTAGTTTGGGTAGGATACATGTAGTGTCGTAGTCGGACACGTTGTACCCTTGGCCACTTATATATGAGGAGGCACCCCACGTTGTAACCTAAGACGACTAGATAGCGACAGGCTCGCAAGGGGGAGCCGGCGGCTTGTGCCGGCGCCCGGGTGGCCGGTGTTGCGGTATCTCGGGGAGGAGCGCCCGTAGTCATGGCCCCGGGGAGTAGGCGAGTTCGCCGAACCCTGTTAACAAATCTCGGTGTCGTCATTGTGCTGTGATTGCTTGTTCCTCGGTGGATCGACCGCGTACCTCGGATTTATTCTAACAACAACAACAACAGAAGCAGCAGCTGCAACAAGAATAAGAACAAGAACAACAACCACAACAACAACAACAACAATGACAACAACAACAACAACAACAACCACGATTACGACGACGACAACGACGATGACTACGATGACGACGACGACAATGATGCTAACAACGACAATGACGAGCAACGACAACAACGACATCAACGACAACAACGACAACAACAAAAACAACAACAACAACAACAACAACAACGAACACGACAATGAAGACGACGATAAGAATTATGACGACGACAACAACAATGAAGACGAGGATGACGACAACAACAACAAAGAAGACGACGACAACAACAAGAATGACGAACACAACGACAATAACATAG
>NC_058522.1:204471485-204511485 GCF_904849725.1 Hordeum vulgare subsp. vulgare | reverse complement strand
ATCATCATCATCAAGAATAACAATAACAACAACAACAACAATAACTACGACAACAACAACAAAAACAACAATAACAATAACAATGAAAACAATAACAACGAAAACAACAAGAACAACAATAACAATAAGAATGACAACAACAACAAAAACAACAATCACAACAAGGACAACAACGACAACAAAAACAACAACAACAACAACAACAAAATCAACAAGAATAACAACAATGAGGACGATGACGACGACCACAACGACGACAACATTGGCAATGACGAGAACAACAACAACAATGACAATAACAACAACAACAACAACAACAACAACAACAACAACAACAACAACACAACAACAACAACGCCGACAACAGCAACAACAACGATTGCAACGACAACAACAACAACAACAATAAACAACGACAATGACGATAACGATGAAGACGATGATGACGACAATGACGAGGACAACGAAGACGATAACGATGACGACTACTAAGTCGATGATTACGACAATGCCAAGGACAACGAAGACGACCACGGGAGGAGGAGGATGAGGTTGACCACGACTTTGACGACGACGACGCCAACAACAACAACAACAACCAGAACAGCAGCAACAACAACAACAACAACAACAACAACAACAACAACAACAACAACAATAACAACAACAACAACGACGAAAACAAGAACAATCACAACAAGGACAACAACAACAACAACAACAACAAGGAGTAGAAGAACAATAACGACGACGACGACGATGACCACAACGCCGACAACAAAGACAATGACGAGAACAACAAAAACAATGACAGAAACACCAGCATCAACAACAACAACAACACCAACAACAATAACAACAACAACAATAACAACAACAACGACAACAACAACAACAACAACAACAACATGACAAAGACGAGAACAATGACAACAACTATAAGAAAAACGACAACGACGACAACGACAACAACGACAACAACGACAACAATGACAACAACAACGACAACAACAACATTAACAACACCGAAGAGGACAACGACGATGATGACAACGACAACAACAACAACAACAACAACGACAACAACGACAACAACGACGACAACGATGACAATGATGACAATAATGACAAAGACGAGAACAATGACAACAACTCTAACAACAACAACGACGACACCAACGACAACAATGACAACAACGACAACAATGAAAAAGACAACCACAACAACAACAGGATTACCAACACCGAAGACGACGAAGACGATGACTAAAACAACAACAACAATGCTGCATCTTGAGCTTGCGTTGGTTTTTCCCTTGAAGAGGAAAGGGTGATGCAGCACAGGAGCAGTAAGTAATCTCCTCAGTTTGAGAACCAAGGTATCAATATAGTAGGAGAATCGAGTCAAGTCCAGAGTACCTGCACAAACACAAAAGAGCTTGCACCCAATGCTCTAAAGGGGTTGTCAATCCATTCAAGATTGATTGCAAAGTGAGATATGAAGGCGGAAAGTGCAATGAAGTAAAAGAGTAAGGCTGAAAATATGGTGTGAAGTAGAGCCGGGGGCCATAGTGTTCACTGGAGGCTTCTCTCAAAATAGCAAATATTACGGTGGGTGCACAAATTACACTCGAGCAATTGATAGAACCGCGCAAAGTCATGACGATATCTAAGGCAATGATCATACATATAGGCATCACGTCCGAGACAAGTAGACCGATACTTTCTGCATCTACTACTATTACTACACACATCGACTGTTATCCAGCATGCATCTAGTGTATTAAGTTCATGACAAACAGAGTAACGCTTTAAGCAAGATGACATGATGTAGAGGGATAAACTCAAACCAATGATGAAAACCCCATATTTTTACCCTCGATGGCAACAACACGTTGCGTGCCTAGCTACCCCTTCTGTCACTGGGTGAGGTCACCGCATGATATGAACCCAAAACCAATCACTTCTCCCATTACAAGAATCATAGATCAAGTTGGCCAAACAAAACCCACAACTTGAAGAGAATTACAAGGATAGGAAATCATGCATATAAGAGATCAGAAGAAACTCAAATAAGATCCATAGATAATCTGATCATAGATCCACAATTCATCGGAACTTGACAAACACACCGCAAAAGAAGATTACATCGGATAGATCTCCATGAAGATCATGGAGAACTTTCTATCGAAGATCCAAGAGAGAGAAGAAGCCATCTAGCTACTAGCTATGGACCCGAAGGTCTATGGTGAACTTCTCACGCATCATCGGAGAGGTCATGGTGTTGATGAATAAGCCCTTCGTATTCGAATCCCCCTCTGGTAGGGCACCAGAACGTGCCTCAGATGGGATCTCGCGGAGACAGAAGCTTGCGGCGGCGGAAAAGTATTTTCGTGGATCACTTGCGCAGTTTTGGAATTTTTCTGAATTTATAGGCGAAAGAGGTAAGGCAGACGTGCCACAAGGGGCCCACAAGCCTGCTAGGGGCGGGCCCGCCTGGCCGCGCCTTGGGGGCTTGTGGGGTCCCCTGCTGGCCCCTGCCTTGCTTCTCAAGTCTGACACGTATCTTCTGTTCCAGAAAAAAAAATCTTTTCGGAAGTTTTATTCCATTTCGACACCATTTAAAATCCTCCTCTGAAAAGGGTTAAAAACACGGAAAAATTGGAACTCGCACTTGGCACTGAGTTAATAAGGTAATCCCAAAAAAGATATAAAAGGCACACAAAACATCCAAAGTTTGACAAGGTAATAGCATGGAACTATCAAAAATTATAGATACGTTGGAGACGTATCAAGCATCCCCAAGCTTAACTCCTGCTCGTCCTCTAGTAGGGAAGTGATAAAGACTGAATTTTTTATGTGGAATGCTACCTAGCATAGATGTCCATTGTAACTTCTTTCATGTGACATGAATGTTCAGATCCGTAAGATTCGAAACAATAGTTTCCTATTGACATGAAAACCATATTACTTCAAGCAAAATGGCAAGGTAATCATGAACTTTCGAAATAACAAGGCCAAAGAAAGTTATCCCTACAAAATCATATAGTCTGGCTATGCTCCATCATCGCCACACAACTAATTTAAATCATGCACAACCCCAGTATTGGCCAAGTAGTTGTTTTTGCACTCTTACTTTCTCAAACCTTTTACAACTATCATGCAATACATGAGCGTGAGCCATGATTATAGCACTATAGGTGGAATAAAGTGTGGTGGAGGTTGTGAGACAAAAAAGGAGGAGATGGTCACATTGACTCGGCATATCAACGGGTTATGTAGATGCCCATTAATAGATATCAATGTGAATGAGTAGGGATTGCCATACAAAGGATGCACTAGAGCTATAAGTATGTGAAAGCTCAAAAGGAGAACTAGTGGGTGTGCATCCAACTTGCTTGCTCACGAAGACCTAGGGCAATTTAAGGAAGCCCATCATTGATATATACAAGCCAAGTTATATAATAAAGATTCCCACTAGTATAGGCTGGTGACAAAGCAAGAAGCTCTCAATCATGAAGAACATGGTGCTATTATGAAGCACAAGTGTGGAAAAAGATAGTAGCATTGTCCCTTCTCTGTTTTTTAATTGGGCTCTTGGGCCTCATTTTTTTTCTCTTTTTTTGTATGGGCAACATTGGCCTCTCTTTTTTCCTTGCATAGGACAAGGATCTAATAATGATGATCATCACACTTTATTTACTCAAAGCTCAAAGCATAGAACGATGATGACTCTATAGGAAATGCCTCCGGCAGTGTACCGGGATGTGCAACGATCTAGCTTGGCGTATGACGTTGAAACATCTCGCTAGCTATCTTACGATTATGCAACGGCAATATGAGAGTGACGGCACAAGTCATGAGACAGAACGGTGGGAGTTGCATGGCAATATATCTCGGAATGGCTATGAAAGTGCCATAGTTGGTAGGTATGGTGGTTGTTTTGAGGAAGGCATATGGTGGGTTTGTGCACCGGCAAAAATTGCGCGCCACTAGAGAGGCTAGCAATGGTGGAAGGTGAAAGTGCATCTATACCATGGACTCACATTAGTCAAGAAGAACTCACATACTTGTTGCGAAAGTTTTTATTAGTAATCGAAACAAAGTGCTAAACGCATACTCCTAGGGGAAGGGTTGGTAGGTGTAAACCATCGCGCGATCCCGACCGCAACACAAGGGATGACAATCGAAAGATCAATTATGCTCCGACTTGCTAACATAGCGGTTCACCATACGTGCATGTTACGGGAATCACTAACCTCATCACAAGTATTTCTAGATTCACAACAGCCTACTAAGTAACTCTTAATATTACCAAATCCACGTCTAAAAACTAATTGAGAGGAATCAAACTTGTCTTTCTACTCAATGCACATGAAGATGGAAGTTTTTGTATCCTCTTTGGGTACCTATCAACTTTGGGACTACTTTCATAGCACAAGCCAACTACCAAGTTACGCACCGCCGTGCTCTAAAAGATCTAAGTGAAGCACATAGAGCAAAATTATCTAGCTCAAAAGATATAAGTGAAGCACAATGAGCATTCTAGCAAATTCACGATGAGTGCATGACTCTCTCAAAAGGTGTGCAGCAATGATGATTGTGAGACAACAAAAACAAAAGACTCCTACGATACAAGACGCTCCAAGCAAAACAAATATCATGTGGTGAATAAAAATATAGCTCCAAGTAATGTTACCGATGGATTGAAGACGAAAGAGGGGATGCCTTCCCGGGGCATTCCCAAGCATAGGCTTTTTGGTGTCCTTGAATTTGGCTTGGGATGCCTTGGGCATCCCCAAGCTTGAGCTCTTTCCACTCTTTATCCCTTTCTCCATGAGAACATCACCCAAAACTTGAAAATTTTACAACACAAAACTTAAACAGAAACTCGTGATATCATTAGCACAAGAAAACAAACTACCACATCTTTAGGTACTCTAGCAATCTTGATTTCTATTTATATTGGTGTTAGATTACTGTAGTCTCACTTTTCTATGGCTACTACCCCCCGATACTATGCATAGTTTCATCAAAACAAGCAACCAACTCAACAAAAATAGACCAGTCAATAGCAATCTGTATACTTTGTATACTTCTCGTACCTCAAAAATTCTGAAACATTACAACTTCCTGGGAAAAAGGCACATCAACCAGAAGCAAAAAAGAATCAACTCAAAATCTCTTTGTGAATAAAAATGAAAAATAATCTCGTGAACGAAAAGTTTCTGTCTTTTTCCAGCAGGATCAAACAACCATCACCAAGACTAGTCATAAAGGTTTTGCTTGGCTCAAACACAAAAAGAAACACAAAAGACACTATCATAACAGAATTATGATGGCGTGGACGCAGCAAAATAGAAAAAAAAATATAATTTCACTGGGTTGCCTCACAACAAGCGCTATTGTTTAACGCCCTTAGCTAGGCATAAAGCGATAGAATCACGTATCGTCGTCTTTGGTGCTCAAACCATAAGTAGCGTGATCACTCATCATGTTAAGGTCTTCATCTTTCTTACTAGATGATTCACCACTATTTTTAGGAACAAAAATAGACTTGGTGTCCTTATTGTGGGCAAAGTTTGGAGTATTCTGCACAGCGGCAAAAGGGGAACCCAAGTTGGTTATAACATCCTCTAGTTTGCCAATCCTAGCGGAATCATGACCTAGTTTTTGTTAACTGTGGGTTCCTTGTCCTTTAAATTTTTCGTAACCATTCCCACCTTGGATCCGTACTGAGTGATTTGATTCTGGATCTTTTTATCCAAATTCTCAATGAGGTCGATCGTAGCAACTTTATTTTCAATGAAGTCCAGCCTACGAGTAGATCTACTCCGAGCATTCCAAATACTATACCAAGCGTCCTTTAAGTTTTCTTCCTCATTTTGCTTGAAATTGAGAACTTCGTTCTCAGGAGTATCGTTCAAAGCGGTGGGTCTATCCATGAGGACAGGTAGACTATCCCACACAAGCGAACAGGAACCAAGCGAGAGAAAAGGGCGAACGAAAAAGGCAAACGAAAAAGGCAAATATTTTTGTAAATTTTTGGTTTTCAGAAGTGGGGGAGAGGAAAACGACAGGCAAAAAAGTAAATGCAAGAGATGAGTTTGCGACACTTACTTGGATGAGTTCTTGACTTGATCCTCCCCGGCAACGGCGCCAGAAATCCTTCTGCTGCCTCTTGAGCTTGCGTTGGTTTTTCCCTTGAAGAGGAAAGGGTGATGCAGCACAGGAGTAGTAAGTATTTCCCTCAGTTTGAGAACCAAGGTATCAATCCAGTAGGAGAATCGCGTCAAGTCCAGAGTACGTGCGCAAACACAAAAGAGCTTGCACCCAACGCTCTAAAGGGGTTGTCAATCCCTTCAAGATTGATTGCAAAGTGAGATCGGAAGGCGGAAAGTGCAACGAAGTAAAAGAGTAAGGCTGAAAATATGGTGTGAAGTAGACCCGGGGCCATAGTGTTCACTAGAGGTTTCTCTCAAAATAGCAAATATTATGGTGTGTGAACAAATTATTGTTGAGCAATTGATAGAACCGCGCAAAGTCATGATGATATCTAAGGCAATGATCATACATATAGGCATCACGTCCGAGACAAGTAGACCGATACTTTCTGCATCTACTACTATTACTCCACAGATCGACCGCTATCCAGCATGCATCTAGTGTATTGAGTTCATGACAAACAGAGTAACGCTTTAAGCAAGATGACATGATGTAGAGGGATAAACTCAAACCAATGATGAAAACCCCACCTTTTTGTTGGGGAACGTCGCATGGGAAACAAAAATTTTCCTACGCGCACGAAGACCTATCATGGTGATGTCCATCTACGAGAGGGGATGTGTGATCTACGTACCCTTGTAGATCGTACAGCAGAAGCGTTAGTGAACGTGGTTGATGTAGTGGAACGTCTTCACGTCCCTCGATCCGCCCCGCGAACAGTCGCACGATCTAGTGCCGAACGGACGGCACCTCCGCGTTCAGCACACGTACAGCTCGACGATGATCTCGGACTTCTTGATCCAGCAAGAGAGACGGAGAGGTAGAAGAGTTCTCCGGCAGCGTGACGGCGCTCCAGAGGTTGGTGATGATCTTGTCTCAGCAGGGCTCCGCCCGAGCTCCGCAGAAACGCGATCTAGAGGTGAAACCGTGGAGATATGTGGTCGGGCTGCCATGGCAAAGTTGTATCAAATCAGCCCTGAAACCCCACTATATATAGGACGAGGAGGGGGGAGACTTCCCTTGGGGTCCAAGGACTCCCAAGGGAGTCGGTCGAGCCAAGGGGGAAGGCCTCCCCCTCCCAAACCGAAATCTACTTGGTTTGGAAGGTGGAGTCCTTCTTCCCTTTCCCACCTCCTTCTTTTTTTTCCTTTCCTCTTTGATTTTCTTTCCTATGTGCATAGGCCTCTCTTGGGCTGTCTCACCAGCCCACTAATGGCTGGTGCAGCACCCCAAACACCCATGGGCTTCCCCGGGGTTGGTGCCCCCCCCCCGGTGAACTCCCGGAACCCATTCGTCATTCCGAGTACATTCCCGGTAACTCCGAAAACCTTCCGGTAATCAAATGAGGTCATCCTATATATCAATCTTCGTTTTCGGACTATTCCGGAAACCCTCGTGACGTCCATGATCTCATCCGGGACTCCGAACAACATTCGGTAACCAACCATATAACTCAAATACGCATAAAACAACGTCGAACCTTAAGTGTGCAGACCCTGCGGGTTCGAGAACTATGTAGACATGACCCGAGAGACTCCTCGGTCAATATCCAATAGTGGGACCTGGATGCCCATATTGGATCCTACATATTCTACGAAGATCTTATCGTTTGAACCTCAGTGCCAAGGATTCGTATAATCCCGTATGTGATTCCCTTTGTCCTTCGGTATGTTACTTGCCCAAGATTCGATCGTTAGTATCCGCATACCTATTTCAATCTCGTTTACCGGCAAGTCTCTTTACTCGTTCCGTAATACAAGATCCCGTAACTTACACTAAGTCACATTGCTTGCAAGGCTTGTGTGTGATGTTGTATTACCGAGTGGGCCCTGAGATACCTCTCCGTCACACGGAGTGACAAATCCCAGTCTCGATCCATACTAACTTAACGAACACCTTCGCAGATACCTATAGAGCATCTTTATAGTCACCCAGTTACGTTGCGACGTTTGATACACACAAAGTATTCCTCCGGTTTTAGTAAGTTATATGATCTCATGGTCATAGGAATAAATACTTGACACGCAGAAAACAGTAGCTATAAAATGACACGATCAACATGCTACGTCTATTAGTTTGGGTCTAGTCCATCACGTGATTCTCCTAATGACGTGATCCAGTTATCAAGCAACAACACCTTGTTCATAATCAGAAGACACTGACTATCGTTGATCAACTGGCTAGCCAACTAGAGGCTTGCTAGGGACAGTGTTTTGTCTATGTATCCACACATGTAAATGAGTCTTCATTCAATACAATTATAGCATGGATAATAAACGATTATCTTGATTCTGGAATAATAATAATAACTATATTTATTATTGACTCTAGGGCATAATTCCAACTGTCTCCCACTTGCACTAGAGTTAATAATCTAGCCCTCACATCATCATGCGAATTACATTGTAATAAATCTAACACCCATACAGTTCTGTGTTGATCATGCTTTGCCCGTGGAAGAGGTTTAGTCAGTGGGTCTGCTATATTCAGATCCGTGTGCACTTTGCATATATTTACGTCCTCCCCTTCGACGTAGTCGCAGATGAGGTTGAAGCGTCGTTTGATGTGTCTGGACTTCTTGTGAAACCGTGGTTCCTTTGCTAGGGCAATGGCACCCGTGCTGTCACAGAACAAGGTTATTGGATTCAGTGCGCTTGGCACCACTCCAAGATCCGTCATGAATTGCTTCATCCAGACACCCTCCTTAGCTTCCTCCGAGGCAGCCATGTACTCCGCTTCACATGTGGAATCTGCTACGACGCTCTGCTTGGAACTGCACCAGCTTACCGCACCCGCATTAAGAATAAATACGTATCCGGTTTGCGACTTAGAGTCGTCCGGATCTGTGTCAAAGCTTGCATCGATGTAACCTTTTACGGCGAGCTCTTCGTCACCTCTATACACGAGAAACATCTCCTTAGTCCTTTTCTGGTACTTCAGGATATTCTTGACCGCCGTCCAGTGATCCACTCCTGGATTACTCTGGAACCTACCTGCCATACTTATGGCCAGGCTAACATCCGGTCTAGTGCACAACATTGCATACATGATAGAACCTTTGGCTGAAGCATAGGGGACGGAGCGCATATGCTCTCTATCTTCATCAGTTGCTGGGCACTGAGTCTTACTCAATCTCGTACCTTGTAAAACTGGCAAGAACCCTTTCTTGGACTGTTCCATTTTGAACCTCTTCAAAACATTATCAAGGTATGTGCTTTGTGAAAGTCCTATCAGGCGTTTTGATCTATCCCTGTAGATCTTAATGCCTAGAATGTAAGCAGCTTCTCCTAGGTCCTTCATAGAGAAACTTTTATTCAAGTAATCCTTTATGCTCTCCAAAAACTCTACGTTGTTTCCAATCAGCAATATGTCATCCACATATAATATTAGAAACGCCACAGAGCTCCCACTCACTTTCTTGTAAATACAAGATTCTCCAACCACTTGTATAAACCCAAATGCTTTGATCACCTCATCAAATCGTTTGTTCCAACTCCGAGATGCTTGCACCAGTCCATAAATGGATCGTTGGAGCTTGCACACCTTGTTAGCATTCTTAGGATCGACAAAACCTTCGGGTTGCATCATATACAACTCTTCCTTAAGGAAACCGTTAAGGAACGCCGTTTTGACATCCATCTGCCAGATTTCATAATCGAAAAATGCAGCTATTGCTAACATGATTTTGACGGACTTAAGCATCGCTACGGGTGAGAATGTCTCATCGTAGTCAACTCCTTGAACTTGTGAAAAACCCTTTGCCACAAGTCGAGCTTTATAAACGGTCACATTGCCGTCAGCGTCCGTCTTCCTCTTAAAGATCCATTTGTTCTGAGTAGCCTTGCGGCCCTCAGGTAGTACCTCCAAAGTCCACACTTTGTTCTCATACATGGATCCTATCTCGGACTTCATGGCTTCTAGCCATTTGTTGGAATCTGGGCCCACCATTGCTTCTTCATAATTTGCAGGTTAATTGTTGTCTAACAACATGATTGATAAGACGGGATTACCGTACCACTCTGGAGCAGCACGTGGTCTCGTCGACCTGCGTGGTTCGACAGAAACTTGACCTGGAGTTTCATGATCATCATCATTAACTTCCTCCTCAACCGGCGTCGCAACGACAGAGGTTTCCCCTTGCCCTGCGCCACCATCCAGAGGGATGAGAGGTTCGACAACCTCGTCAAGTTCTATCTTCCTCCCACTCAAATCTCTCGACAGAAACTCCTTCTCGAGAAAAGCTCCGTTTTTAGCAACAAACACTTTGCCCTCGGATGTGAGATAGAAGGTGTACCCAACTGTCTCCTTTGGGTAACCTATGAAGATGCACTTTTCCGCTTTGGGTTCCAGCTTTTCAGGCTGAAGCTTTTTGACATAAGCATCACATCCCCAAACTTTAAGAAACGACAACTTTGGCCTTTTGCCATACCACAGCTCGTATGGTGTCGTCTCAACGGATTTTGATGGTGCCCTATTTAAAGTGAATGCAGCTGTTTCTAATGCATAACCCCAAAATGATAATGGCAAATCGGTAAGAGACATCATAGATCGCACCATCTCTAATAAAGTACGATTACGACGTTCGGACACACCATTACGCTGTGGTGTTCCAGGCGGTGTTAACTGTGAAACAATTCCACATTGTCTTAAGTGAGCACCAAACTCGAAACCCAGATATTCACCCCCACGATCAGACCGTAGGAACTTGATCTTCTTGTTACGATGGTTTTCAACTTCACTCTGAAATTGCTTGAACTTTTCAAATGTTTCAGACTTGTGCTTCATTAAGTAGACATAACCATATCTACTGAAATCGTCAGTGAAGGTGAGAAAATAACGATATCCGCCGAGTGCCTCTACGCTTATCGGACCACACACATCGGTATGTATGATTTCCAACAAGTCACTTGCACGCTCCATTGTTCCGGAGAACGGAGTTTTAGTCATCTTGCCCATGAGGCATGGTTCGCATGTGTCAAGTGAATCAAAGTCAAGTGACTCCAAAAGTCCATCGGCATGGAGTTTCTTCATGCGCTTTACACCAATATGACCTAAGCGGCAGTGCCAGAAAAATATGGAGCTATCATTGTTAACTCTAACTCTTTTGGTCTCAATGTTATGTATGTGTGTATCACTATCAAGATTCAATATGAACAATCCTCTCACATTGGGTGCATGACCATAAAAGATGTTACTCATAGAAATAGAACAACCATTATTCTCTGACTTAAAAGAGTAACCGTCTCGTAATAAACAAGATCCAGATATAATGTTCATGCTCAACGCAGGCACTAAATAACAATGATTTAAGTTCATAACTAATCTTGACGGTAACTGAAGTGAGACTGCGCCGACGGCAATTGCATCAACCTTGGAACCATTTCCCACGCGCATCGTCACTTCATCTTTCGCTAGCCTTCGTATATTCCACAGTTCCTGTTAATAGTTGCAAATATGAGCAACAGAACCGGTATCAAATACCCAGGCACTACTACGAGAGCCGGTTAAGTACACATCAATAACATGTATATCAAATATACCTGATTTTTCTTTGGCCGCCTTCTTATCAGCCAGATACTTGGGGCAATTGCGCTTCCAGTGACCCATACCCTTGCAATAGTAACACTCTGTTTCAGGCTTAGGTCCAGCTTTGGGTTTCTTCAAATGATTGGCAACAGGCTTGCCGCTCTTCTTCGATTTACTCTTCTTGCCTTTGCCATTTCTCTTGAAACCAGTGGTCTTATTCACCATCAACACTTGATGCTCTTTACGGAGTTCAGACTCTGCGACTTTCAGCATCGCAAACAACTCGCCGGGACACTTGTTCATCCCTTGCATGTTGTAGTTCAACACAAAGCCTTTATAGCTTGGTGGCAGTGATTGAAGAATTCTGTCAGTGATAGCTTCTTGCGGGAGTTCAATCCCCAGCTCAGCTAGACGGTTTGAGTACCCAGACATTTTGAGCACATGTTCACCGACAAACGAGTTCTCCTCCATCTTGCAAGCATAGAATTTATCGGAGGTCTCATACCTCTCGATCCGGGCGTTCTTCTGAAAGATAAACTTCAACTCCTGGAACATCTCAAATGCTCCATGACGCTCAAAGCGACGTTGAAGTCCCGGCTCTAATCCATACAAGACTGCACATTGAACTATTGAGTAGTCCTCCTTACGTGCTAACCAAGCGTTCTTAACATCCTGATCAGCCGTAGCGGGTGGTTCATCTCCTAGCGCAGCATTAAGGACATAATCCTTCTTCCCAGCTTGTAAGATTAGCTTAAGATTACGAGCCCAGTCTACAAAGTTGCTTCCATCATCTTTCAACTTAGCTTTCTCTAGGAACGTATTAAAATTCAGGATGACTGTAGCGTGAGCCATGATCTACCACACAAATATATTCAATGTGGACTTAGACTATGTTCAAGATAATTAGAGTTTAACTTAATCAAATTATACGCTAAACTCCCACTCAAAAAGTACATCTCTCTAGTCATTTGAGTGGTTCATGATCCACTTACACTATCTCAAGTCCGATCATCACGTGAGTTGAGTATAGTTTCAGTGGTAAGCATCCATATGCTAATCATATCATCTATATGATTCATGATCGACCTTTCGGTATCATGTGTTCCGAGGCCATGTCTGCACATGCTAGGCTCGTCAAGCTTAACCCGAGTGTTCCTTGTGCGCAACTGTTTTGCACCCGTTGTATGTGAACGTTGAGTCTATCACACCCGATCATCACGTGGTGTCTCGAAACGACGAACTGTAGCAACGGTGCACAGTCGGGGAGAACACAATTTCGTCTTGAAATTTTAGTGAGAGATCACCTCATAATGCTACCGTCGTTCTAAGCAAAATAAGGTGCATAAAAGGATTAACATCACATGCAATTCATAAGTGACATGATATGGCCATCATCACGTGCTTCTTGATCTCCATCACAAAAGAACCGGCACGATCTTCTTATCACCGGCGCCGCACCATGATCTCCATCGACGTGTCGCGATCGGGGTTGTCGTGCTAATCATGCTATTACTACTACAGCTACATCCTGGCAAAATAGTAAACGCATCTGCAAGCACAAACATTAGTATAAAGACAACCCTATGGCTCCTGCCGGTTGCCGTACCATCAACGTGCAAGTCGATATTATCTATTACAACATGATCATCTCATACATCCAATATATCACATCACATCGTTGGCCATATCACATCACAAGCATACCCTGCAAAAACAAGTTAGACGTCCTCTAATTTTGTTGTTGCATGTTTTACGTGGTGACCATGGGTATCTAGTAGGATCGCATCTTACTTACGCAAACACCACAACGGAGATATATGAGTTGCTATTTAACCTCATCCAAGGACCTCCTCGGTCAAATCCGATTCAACTAAAGTTGGAGAAACCGACACTTGCCAGTCATCTTCGAGCAAGGGGGTTACTCGTAGCGATGAAACCAGTCTCTCATAAGTGTACGAGTAATGTCGGTCCAAGCCGCTTCAATCCAACAATACCGCGGAATCAAGAAAAGACTAAGGAGGGCAGCAAAACGCACATCTCCGCCCACAAAAACTTTTGTGTTCTACTCGAGAAGACATCTACGCATGAACCTAGCTCATGATGCCACTGTTGGGGAACGTCGCATGGGAAACAAAAATTTTCCTACGCGCACGAAGACCTATCATGGTGATGTCCATCTACGAGAGGGGATGTGTGATCTGCGTACCCTTGTAGACCATACAGCAGAAGCATCAGTGAACGCGGTTGATGTAGTGGAACGTCTTCACGTCCCTCGATCCGCCCCGCGAACTATCCCGCGAACAGTCCCATGATCTAGTGCCGAACGGACGGCACCTCCGCGTTCAGCACACGTACAGCTCGACGATGATCTCGGCCTTCTTGATCCAGCAAGAGAGACAGAGAGGTAGAAGAGTTCCCCGGCAACGTGATGGCGCTCCGGAGGTTGGTGATGATCTTGTCTCAGCAGGACTCCGCCCGAGCTCCGTAGAAACGCGATCTAGAGGTGAAACCGTGGAGATATGTGGTCGGGCTGCCGTGGCAAAGTTGTGTCAAATCAGCCCTAAAACCCCACTATATATAGGAGGAGGAGGGGGGAGACTTTCCTTGGGGTCCAAGGACTCCCAAGGGAGTCGGCCGAGCCAAGGGGGAAGGCCTCCCCCTCCCAAACCGAAATCTACTTGGTTTGGAAGGTGGAGTCCTTCTTCCCTTTCCCACCTCCTTCTTTTTTTTTCCTTTCCTCTTTGATTTTATTTCCTATGCGCATAGGCCTCTCTTAGGCTGTCTCACCACCCCACTAAGGGCTGGTGCGGCACCCCAAACACCCATGGGCTTCCCCGGGGTGGGTGCCCCCCCCGGTGAACTCCCGGAACCCATTCGTCATTCCCGGCACATTACCGGTAACTCCGAAAACCTTCCGGTAATCAAATGAGGTCATCCTATATATCAATCTTCGTTTTCGGACCATTCCAGAAACCCTCGTGATGTCTGTGATCTCATCCGGGACTCCGAACAACATTCGGTAACCAACCATATAACTCAAATACGCATAAAACAACGTCGAACCTTAAGTGTGCAGACCCTGCGGGTTCGAGAACTATGTAGACATAACCCGAGAGACTCCTCGGTCAATATCCAATAGCGGGACCTGGATGCCCATATTGGATCCTACATATTCTACGAAGATCTTATCGTTTGAACCTCAGTGCCAAGGATTCATATAATCCCGTATGTGATTCCCTTTGTCCTTCGGTATGTTACTTGCCCGAGATTCGATCGTCAGTATCCGCATACCTATTTCAAGCTCGTTTACCGGCAAGTTTCTTTACTCGTTCCGTAATACAAGATCACGTAACTTACACTAAGTCACATTGCTTGCAAGGCTTGTGTGTGATGTTGTATTACCTAGTGGGCCCTGAGATACCTCTCCGTCACACGGAGTGACAAATCCTAGTCTCGATCCATACTAACTTAACGAACACCTTCGGAGATACCTGTAGAGCATCTTTATACTCACCCAGTTACGTTGCGACGTTTGATACACACAAAGTATTCCTCCGGTGTTAGTAAGTTATATGATCTCATGGTCATAGGAATAAATACTTGACACGCAGAAAACAGTAGCAATAAAATGACACAATCAACATGCTACGTCTATTAGTTTGGGTCTAGTCCATCACATGATTCTCCTAATGACCTGATCGAGTTATGAAGCAACAACACCTTGTTCATAATCAGAAAACACTGACTATCGTTGATCAACTGGCTAGCCAACTAGCGGCTTGCTAGGGACAGTGTTTTGTCTATGTATCCACACATGTAAATGAGTCTTCATTCAATACAATTATAGCATGGATAATAAACGATTATCTTGATACATGAATTATAATAATAACTATATTTATTATTGACTCTAGGGCATAATTCCAACACTTTTTACACTTGATGGCAACAACACGATGCGTGCCTCGCTACCCCTTCTGTCACTTGGTGAGGTCACCGCACGGTATGAACCCAAAACCAAGCACTTCTCCCATTGCAAGAATCATAGATCAAGTTGGCCAGAAAAAACCCACAACTCGAAGAGAATTACAAGGATATGAAATCATGCATATAAGAGATCAGAAGAAACTCAAATAAGATTCATAGATAATCTGATTATAAATCCACAATTCATTGGATCTCGACAAACACACAGCAAAAGAAGATTACATCGGACAGATCTCCATGAAGATCGTGGAGAACATTATATTGAAGATCCAAGAGAGAGAAGAAGCCATCTAGCTACTAGCTTTGGACCCGTAGCGACCCGACTCAAAACGAGTCAAGCCTCTGTGTATCTGTGCCATCCCTGGATCAGTATGCTGGCACACACAGTACATCAATGTCTATATCAAAGTGCAATCAGATGTAAATAGCGTAAAACTGATATATACCTTAATTATTTCAGCGGAAGCAGTCAAGGGAGTGGAGTCCCAATAAACACCAACGACGAGTTGAGTGTAGACCGTAACCCTGAATCGTACTCTTACTCGTCGAAGAAAAATATCTGCAACATGAGACGTTGCAGCCGTGTAGGTCAGCATATTGAATATGCTGGCAAGTCACATAAGAGAGGGGTGAAAAGTAATCATCTATACTATATGCATATATGGCAGGTGGGGCTATAAGTTTTTAGCGTAAAGCAAAATTTTCTCCTAAAACAACAGGGGCTAAAAGCAAAAAATTACTACAAAGGTTGGTTGTTAACGAGATGGTTCCGCCAACCAGTTCTCGTACCCGAATTGTCAATAATTACCCTCATCAAATATATTTAATGGTGTTGAGAAATCCAGATAACTTCAGTTCCTTTGGCTCAAGTTGTCCATGACCGTGGACACGGCTAATCGATTAGGTTTGAGTACTCTGCAGAGTTTTGCACACGTTCCCCACAAGATTTGATCGCCTCCGAGTATGTCCTCGCACTTCAGGGTGTTTGAAGACCGGATGATCAAAACATGGTCTTTCAACGGGTCTCTATGAATCCATGTCGGTGCCCATCCATTCCTACCGTTCTTCTACATCTGCTAGCACCGCCTGTCCAGAGTCGCCGCGTTGTCCAACCAAGCCAGAGCCCATAATGACTTGTGGCTGTACAGGTAAGCCTTGGGTCTTGAAAATATCCGTCCGTCCCTTTGAGCCTGGGTGAAGCTTTCCGCAGGATGTCATGGTCGTCCCCAGCATCCCGGGTCATCCACTGGGTTCTCCAGGGAGCAGATCAACCGTCCTTCACCCAGAGTTGCATTGTGTCCGAGGTCTTGAAAATCTTGTCTTAACCGGTCTTGATTATTTAATCAACCTCGCATCACTCGTGTTATGCACTCAACCGAATTCCCGTCTACTCAAGCATAGCAATATGAAATTTGTCGTCCCGGGGCCAAGTATCGGGGTTGTTGGGTGCCTACCACATGATACTACAATCTATACTAAAATTTCCAAGTACCTAAGCAGCATGCCATTGGGCACAGGATGGTAGAACTACGATGCATAAAACATAGGTGATAGTATGATCAAAGTGACTTGCCTGGTGATGATGACGAAGAAGAATTTTCGTTCTCGCGAAATACGTGACAGAACTATTCGTCACTCTCCGATAAAATCTATATAATCAAACATATTATTCACATAAGCACTCACACTAGCAATCATTCTAGCAATCAATTAACAAACAGCAATAAAAGTTGATGCAATCAAAAATCAATAAGAGAGAGCGGATAAAAATCCAAAGGAAACTTCAAAGAAGCTAGGAAGCCTTCTACTACATCAAACACTATATAGTTTTTGTTCTAACTGAAAATAAAACACTAAAATAGAAAAAATAACAGAAAACAAAATATAAAATAACTAAGATAACAGAAGTAAAATTTACAAAACAATATTTTTTATAAGTATTTTCAAAATAGGAAATCAAACTCGCAATGCAATCAATTCGCAAGTTAGTATAGAACTAGAATTGATTCCATGCAAACAAATAAGAATAAATAAAATAAAATTTTGTTGTTGTTGAAAAGTTACTGGTAAATATCAAAAAACAAAATATAACTTGTCACAGTTACAAAAAAAACAAATTAAGAACAATTAATACAAAAGAAATAGCAAGAAAACAAAAAAGGCTAAAACAGAATCTGTTTTGCTTAAAAACCTAAGTAAAAATATTTAAAGAAAATTGAAACTTAAACTACTGAATGATACGATCAGTACGAAGCAGCAGCAAAAAGAATCAAATTAAAATCTATTTTTAAACTCCTGGAATAAGCAAAACAAGCTTTAATTCAAATCTGATCTAACTCAATTTTTATAAATCCAAACATAGACAAATTATATATCTATAGAAACTACATAACATTTGTGATCCAACGCACAAAGAATCACCTAATTCAGAGTTATAGACTAATAGATATGAATTTTCTAAGATTGCAATTTTCTGAAAAAACTGCAATACGGGATTTTGTGAATCTCACCATGGATGACACAGAGGAAGAACTCCGGCAAGGTAGCTGCTCCGGCGAGGTGGGGAGGTCGCCGGCGGAGTGAGGAATCGGCGGAGGAGTAGCACGACAGGGGGTGGGGTGCTGGAGAGGCTCGGCAGGGGTGATGGGGAAGCACCACGAGACCTACTGTACTCCGTTCTTGACAGGAAGATGAGGATGGTGGCGCCGTGGCTACGAGCATGGGAACGGGGCGTTTCTCGAGGTGAATGGAACGAGGAGGACGAGGGGATCCTTTATAGGTGGCGAGGAGGTGCTGGGAGGGAAGGAGATTCGCGAATTCCGGAAGGGGAGGATCTCTTGGTTCCTGCCATGGAAGTTCCTGGTAACGTGAATGACTAGAGGAAGGAGAAGATACTAAACGGGCCAGATTTGGAAACTCCTTAATGGGCCAGCTCTTTATTTCCTATTAAACGCGATTTCTTTCCTTTTTTCAAAATTAGGAAACTAAAACGATAAAAGGGAAATCAAATCAGTTCGTAATATAGAGTTTCTATACATTAAAATTATCAGAAAAATAAAATCTAAATGATGGGCATTTTTCCACGGCCAAAATAAAAAATTAAAAAAATGTTTTTCGAAAAAATCCCTAAAAGCATTATTTCTTTTTGCAATTATTTTCTCAAATTAAATTTTGGTTTTTTTCTTGGCTCAAAATATTTCAATGAATGCCCCTGGTTTTTGGAGGGTCATTTTCCTTCGCTCTTTCTTGCGTGCAAGAATTTTGTCAGGGCATTTTCTCGGGGAAGAAAAATATAGAAGCAAGGGCAAATATTTTGAAAGGATTCAAATGCAAACTCCGTTCAAATTCTTTATAGTTGAAGAAGTCATGTCATCTTCTCTCATTGCTTTTAATTGGATGAATTTGAATTTACCGGAGAAGGGGAAAGTCATTTTATTCCCTCTCATTCAAAAGTTTTTGAAAAGTTTCAAATTTCACTCAAGTTTTAATCACTCAAGCAAACAAACAAACAATATAATAATTATATTAACATTCCAAAATTTGGGATGTTACAAACCTACCACACTTAAAATGAATCTCGTCCTCAAGATTCGAAGAGGCTAGAAAGAAAGGTTAGGGTTTGGGGGTCTTCTAACAAATCCAACTTCCAGCAAAGTGGGATGCTACCACACTTAAAATGAAGATTACTGGTCCCTCAAAATGTTTTAACGATCCTTTGGGGTTTCGGTAACTGACTTCTCACAGTCTTCATAATAAATTCTTTGGTGATGCTCTCCCGTTTTATTCATAACGTTTCCATTAAAACGGGGGTTCTTCTGTTGATATAAGCTTCTTCCTTTACTGGGTCTTCTTAACTCACAGTCTCGTGATCAACTCTAATTAACCTATCGATGATTCTCATGGTGGTCTACCATTTGTGGTTATCCTGCAGAGAGAAGGGTCTTGGTTTCATCCTCACCGTAAAATTTCCTACGCGTGTCAACAAGTGCCATGTACATGGGCTTTTCTTATACCATTCTAAGGCTTAAACAAAAGCTTCAAAGAACGTCGTCTCTCACTATGGGTAAGTCTCTCAGATTTACCATTCCGAACAACAAGAGAATGATAATAGTAAGTCGTCATGGTGGCCAAGCCATGTCGCACTGAAATCATTACCTTGTATAAGGCTTAGTGAATCTCGTATTCTAACACTTGGGAATCCTCACAAGCATTACAGAATTTCTCTTGTCCACGAACGAAGTTCGGATAATCCATTGGTTCTGCAAGCTGAACAAAACATCTATCGTGTCTTCACAACTCTCTGGCTTTCGTATGCTCCTAAGAAAACGTTTGTTGATCCATCATAGCTTCTTCCAAGTTTTTTCTCCATAAAGTTAGTACTTGATCCTTATTAGTCCCGGGGTCTGTGGGTTTCAGGCATACTTGGAATTAATCCGCCTTTAAATTTCCATAGTGTTTCAATCCATCATATTCTTGGGGTAACCATCATATAATAATAATCCTTGGACTTATTTTTGTTACACACTCCATTCTGTGGGATACTTTCCATTGGTGTGTTTACCATAAAAGGTATTGCTTCATCGATAAATCATATTCGTTTCATAATCAACCCATTATTACATCCTTACTTTCTTCAAAATTCTGTATGGTCAAGCATTACTACCAACTTTATTCATCTGTCTCTCTTGGAGGTACATTAGTTCCACTGGAACTTTCCGAGGTGCTCTGTAGCGACCCGAATCAAGACGAGTCAAGCCTCTGGTGTTTCCGTACCATCCCAAGATCATGCTGGTACACACAGTACATAATGTATATATTCAAGAGTTCAATCACACAGCTTTATTAATCGAAATCTCATAAATAGTACTTTATTACAATAAAGGATTACAATAAAGTGGCTGAAGGGCAACTCATGAGATATCTAACGAAGACTAGCGGAAGCATCAGGTAGACAAGTCCATCCGACTCCAAGGGCATGTCGCTGAGCGTAGATCGTAGCCTCACTCCTGGTCGGAAAAGTACTCTACAACATGATACGTTGCAGCCGTGTAGGTCAGCATATTGAATATGCCGGCAAGTCATCAAAGAGAGCAGTAAAATAAATATCAACTATCTCTACATGCATATTTGCCCGGTGGGGCTAAGTTTTGCATAAAGCCAGTTTTTATCCTACAACAAGAGGGGTTGAAAACAAAATATTACTACATAGTTTGTTGTTAACGAGATGGTTCCGCCAACCAATTCTCGTACCCGAATAGTTGTCAACACCCACATCATTATTAAGTTGTGTCGAGAGTTCAGGGGAAATTCAATGCCTTCGGCTCAAGTTGTCCATGACCGTGGACACGGCTAATCGATTAGGTTGGGCACTCTGCAGAGTTTTGCACACGTTCCCCACAAGATTTGATTGCCTCCGGGTTTGTCCTCGCACTTCAGGGTGTTTGAAGACCGGATGATCAAAACATGGTCTTTCAATGGGTCCCTCTGAATCCATGTCGGTGCCCATCCATTCCTACCGTTCTTCTACATCTGCTAGCACCGCCTGTCCAGAGTCGCCGCGTTATCCAACCAAGCCAGAGCCCATAATGACTTGTGGCTGTGCAGGTAAGCCTTGAGTCTTGAAGTCTCCGTCCGTCTCTTCGAGCCTGGGTGAAGCTTTCCGCAGGATGACATGGCCTCTCCAGCATCCCGGGCATCCACTGGGTTCTCCAGGGAGCCGATCAACCGTCCTTCACCCAGAGTTGCATTGCGTCCGAGGTCTTGCAAATCTTGTCTTAGTCCGGTCTTGGTTATTATATCAACCTCGCATCACTCGTGATATACACTCAACCGATAACCCGTCTACTCAAGCATAGCATTAAGAAATTGTCGTCCTGGGGCCAAGTATCGGGCTTGTTGTGTTCCTACCACATGATACTACAACTTATTCTAAAGTTTCCAAGTAACTAGGCAGCATGCAATTGGGCAAAGAAGGTGATCTACCATGCATCGAAAACATAGGTAAAATAACATAATCAAAATGACTTGCCTTGATGATAGTTGTCCTGCTCGAGCGCTTCTAAGTAACACGCTTCGCACTCCGGATGATCTACCCATACAAACACAAAGCACACCATAAGCACTTCAATCATGCCACAAGTAAAAATAACATCACATGTAGGGATTTGCTAAAGCCTAAGCAAAAGAGTTCAACACGCGCCGGTATGGCAGAAACTTGTTTCTGTTGAAAACACCAGTAACAATACTTTAAAAAATTTGAAACTTTTACCACAGTAAGATTTTATCACTAGAAAGCAGTAGCAAAACGAATCAATTCAAAATCATTTTTCAAACTCCTAGAATAGGCAAAACAAGGTTTAAACTAAATCTACTCTAACTTATATTTTTGAAAACTACAGGAAAATTGTGAACTACTGGAAAAAGAATCAATGTCATTGGACTTCAGGATAAAAGGTTGTGGCCAAAACAAAACATAAAGTTTCTGTTTTTTGTAATATAGACTGATAGATAAAACTAACTAGTACTAAAAGAGGGTATACGTGGCAGGCTACTATTGGCTGGGAGGGGTGTTTGATGCATGGCTAGGAGCAAACGGCCTAAGGCTAGCAAAAACTACTGGCTAAATCATAAGTGAAAATAAAACCGTTGGTTTTCTAAACTAAACCGAAGAGGTACCCCTAGATCTAATCTACACCCTATAGCTAAGATCCAACGGCTACTAAAAAAAAGAAAAACAGAGAGGTGGGAGAGGAAGCTAGCGTGACTGGGGCAGTAGCTCCGGCGGGTCACGTCGCCGGCGAGGGGAGGGGGAGCTCCGGGGCGGTGGAGACGTGGGGAGGCGGCGGCGGGGTGGCGGCGTGGCAGTCCTCCGGCGGGGGAGGGGTCGGGCGGAGCGAAGAGGGGGCGCTGGGGCTGCTCCTGGAGGCGATGGTGGCAGCAGCTCGGGCTGCCGGCGAGGGCGGTGGCAGGGGCTACGGGCGGCGGCGAGGGTGGGAACGGGGTCGGCCGAGGGTGCTGGGTTTATATAGGCTAGGAGGGGGTGGGCTAAGGTAAGAGAGGGAGAGAAAATCGGGGAGGGATCCCACGTTCTCGGGAGCAACTTTGGAAGGAGAGGGAGGAGGGAGATGACCGACGTGGAGGGAGGATCGGCCAGGTGGGGCCCCACGGGCAGTGGGTGGGAGGAGGGAAAGAGGGGTCGGTCGGCCGGTTTCAAGGGGATTCGGGATCCCGGGGCTGTGGGGATCTCGGCCCATGTCTAAAAAACGCTCGGGCGGCTCCTTCTAAAAAAAAATACTTCCTAATCTTTAACATTTTCCAAAACTGAAAACAAAAGTTAATAAAGGGAATAAATCAAAATATTTATATAGGGTATTATATACCAAAAAAACCAGAAAAAATTCTCTACCCGAATAACATTTTTCCAAAGCAAAAATAAAAACTTTTAAAAAAATGTTTTTTCAGAAATTCCCAAATTTGCTTTTTTTTCTTTTTGCAATTATTTTTGCAAAAGAACTTTGGGTTTTCTTGGCTCAAATATTTCAGAAATTTGCCCGCACTTTGGAGGGTCATTTTGCTCCGCTCTCTCTCTTGCGTGCAAGAGGGTATTTTCTCCGGGCATTTCTCGCGCGAGGAAAAATGAAAATGCAAATCGAAAAGACAAAAGAAATTCACGAGCTAAATTTATTTCACTCAATATGCATAGATGCTTAGCTACAATGTAAAACATTCCCAATTAGGAAATTTGGGATGTTACAAACCTACCCACCTTAAGATGAATCTCGCCCTCGAGATTCGGCTAGAAAATAGGTGCGGGTGGTCTCGACGAAGATCCTCTTCTCGTTCCCAGGTGGCTTCTTCCTCGGTGTGGTGGCTCCACAACACCTTGCAGAACTTGATGATCTTGCTGCGGGTAACTCTGTTGGCAGTCTCGAGAATCCGGACGGGTTTCTCCTCATACTTCAGATCACTGTCAAGCTGTATGGCCTCTAGGGGCACTGTATCTCTCAACGGAACATCGGCCATCTCAGCGTGGCATTTCTTCAACTGGGAAACATGGAAGACATCATGAACTCTGGACAATCCTTCCGGCAGTTCCAGTTTGTATGCAACTTCGCCTCTACGCTCAAGAATTTTGTAGGGGCCAATGAAACGAGGGGCTAATTTTCCTTTCACACCGAATCTCTTGATTCTTCGAAGTGGAGACACCCGAATATATGCTCGGTCTCCCACTTCGTACGTTACTTCCTTGCGTTTACTGTCCGCATAACTCTTCTGCCTGGACTGAGCTATCTTGAGTCGGTCACGAATTAGCTTGACCTTCTCTTCAGAATCTCGGATAAGGTCGGGACCAAAAAGTTGTCGGTCACCAACTCCATCCCACATCAACGGTGTTCTGCACCTCCTTCCGTATAGAGCTTCGAAAGGGGGCATCTTCAGACTGGTCTGGTAGCTGTTGTTGTATGAGAACTCGACATACGGTAAATTGTCATCCCAACTAGACCCATAGTATAGTGCGCAAGCTCTCAACATGTCCTCCAGAATCTGATTAACTCTCTCGGTCTGTCCATCTGTCTGCGGGTGAAAAGTTGTACTGAACTCCAATCTCGTTCCCAAGGTTTCATGTAGTTGGTGCCAGAATTTTGATGTGAACTGAGTCCCTCTATCTGACACAATGCTCTTCGGTAGTCCGTGCAGACATACGATCCTCGTCATATATATCTTGGCCAGCTTGGCACTCGGGTAGGTAGTCTTCACCGGAATGAAGTGAGCTACTTGGTCAAATGATCGACCACAACCCAAATAGAATCATAGCCAGAACGGGTCCGAGGTAATCCTGTGATGAAGTCCATACCAAGCTTTTCCCATTTCCACTCGGGTTTCGGCAGAGGTTGGAGCAAACCTGCTGGTTTCTGATGCTCGGCTTTTACTCGTTGACAAACATCGCATATTGCTACGAACTCGGCAATGTCTTTCTTCAATCCTGTCCACCAGAAACTTTCTTTCAGATCCAGATGCATCTTGGTGTTGTCGGGGTGTATCGAGTACGGGGAATCATGGGCCTCCTGAAGTATCAACTTCCTGAGTTCAGGATCATTGGGCACATAGATGCGATCCTCAAACCATAAAGTTCCGTGTTCATCCTCACGAAAATCTTTAGCTTTCCCGTCTTCCATTTTCTGCTTAATCTCAGCTATCTACTTGTCTGCTTTCTGTGCTTCGCGGATCTTTTCTGTCAAAGTAGACTGAATTTCCAGAGTGGCAACAAATCCTCTTGGAACTATCTCCAATTTGAGCTCTCGGAGATCATCGACTAACTCCTGGGGTAATCCTCCAGCTGTGAGCGTGTTCACATAACTCTTGCGGCTCAACACATCGGCTACAACATTTGCCTTGCCAGGGTGATAATGCAATCTCATGTCATAGTCCTTATCAACTCTAGCCATCGCCTCTGTCTGAGGTTCAACTCCTTCTACGTGAAGATATATTTCAAGCTCTTGTGATCAGTGTAAACGTCACAACTATTTCCGATCAGGAAATGTCTCCAGGTGTTGAGAGCGTGCACTACGGCTGCTAGTTCCAAGTCATGTGTGGCATAATTCAACTCATGAGGTCTGAGCTTTCTGGAAGCATAGGCTACAACTTTGCCTTCTTGCATGAGCACTCCTCCGAGTCCTTGACGAGAAGCGTCACAGTAAACCTGGAAATCCTTCCGAATGTTCGGCAATATCAGCACTGGGGCTGTAACAAGACGTTTCTAGAGCTCTTGAAAACTCGTTTCGCATTCCTCAGTCCAAATATACTTGGATTCCTTCTTCAACAACTCTGTCATGGGCTTGGAAATCTTTGAGAAATTCTCAATGAACCTCCGGTAATATCCGGCAAGTCCGAGGAAACTGCGGATCTCCTTGACTGAAGTGGGTGCTACCCATTCGGTGACTGCTGCGACCTTGGCAGGGTCCACTGCTATTCCTTCTCCTGAGATGAAGTGTCCGAGAAATCTGACTTCCTTCAACCAAAACTCACATTTGCTAAACTTTGCATATAGCTTATGCTCTCGAAGTTTCTCCAGAACTAGACGTAGGTGTTCCTTGTGTTCCTCTTCGTTCTTGGAGAATATCAGTATGTCATTGATGAACACCACGACAAACTTGTCCAAGTATTCCATAAATACCTTGTTCATCAGATTCATAAAATATGCCGGAGCATTAGTCAGTCCAAATGACATGACCGTGTACTCATACAAGCCGTACCGAGTGGTGAAGGCTGTCTTGGGTATATCCTATTCACGAATCTTCAACTGATGATACCCGGATCGAAGATCGATCTTTGAGAATACGCGAGCTCCAACTAACTGATCAAACAGATCATTGATCATCGGCAAGGGATACTTGTTCTTGATGGTCACATCATTCAATGCACGATAATCGACAACCATTCTCAAGGACTTGTCCTTCTTTTCAACCAAGAGCACTGGGGCTCCCCAAGGTGAAGAACTTGGGCGAATATACCCTTTGTCCAATAACTCCTTAATTTGCTTCTTGATTTCTATCAAGTCATTTGCGGGCATCCGATAAGGTCTCTTGGATATCGGGGCTGTTCCGGGTAATAGCTCAATCAAGAACTCAACCTCTCTATCGGGTGGCATGCCCGGCAATTCCTCCGGAAATACATCTGGATACTCCTGTACAATCGGTACTTCCTCCTGGACTACTCCCGTGAGAGAGTTTACTCGCTTACTCCATGTCGGGCGCTGAGACACGTACTTAATCCGCTTCTGCTCGGGGGTGGTGAGCAAAATAGACGTAAGGGCACAATCGATATTCCCTTCATACTTGGCCAACCAATACATGCCTAGGATTACATCCAATCCCTGGGATTCTAATACGATGAGGTCGGTGGGAAAATTATGGTTCCCGATGTTGAGACTCAAAGCATGGCATCCTATCCCGGTTGTCATCATGCCTCTTGGGGAACTGACCTTAATAGGCTGGCTGAGGGTTCTAGTTGGCAAACTACACTTTTCCACAACTACCCTTGATATGAATGAATGTGTTGCACCAGAATCAAAAAGTACCAATACTGGATGTGAATTTAACAAAAACTTACCAACCACAGTATCAGGGTGATCATAGACCTCTTCAACATCAATGTGGTTCACCTGAGCTCGGGGAAAAGGATTGGGCTTCTTTGCTGCAGAGTTGCCGTTGCCATTTCCATTTCCCTGCTTGTTCTGGGGACATTCAGTGGCATAGTGTCCCGTCTTCCGACACTTGAAGAAAGTGATGTGAGTCAGATCCTTCTGAGCTGGAGCTAAATGTTGCTGAGTGCCGGTACCGCCATTCTTGAAGTTGCTGTTGTTGCGGTGGTTCCCATTTCCTCCATGGTTGTGGCTTCCATGGTTGTGCACTGGGTGGTTATGCTGAACGTGTCCTCCAAACTTACCGGATCCAGTCCCGATATTCCATGAATAAGGGGTGTAGTGAGGCTTCTGCTGAGTGCCGGAGTTGAACTTTCCAACCCCATACTTTCGCTTGCGGTTCTCCATCTGCTGGTGTTTCCCCTCCAAGATGAGGGCCTTATCAACCAGCTCCTGGCAGTTGTTGAAGGTGGCTACCGTCAACTGAATGCTCAGCTCATCATTCAGTCCTTCCAAGAACTTTTCCTGCTTGGCCGCATCATCGGCCACATCTCCAGGTGCATAACGGGCGAGCATGCTGAATTCATCGACGTACTGGGCCACAGAGCGATTCCCCTGACGTAAGTTGCGAAACTCACGCTTCTTCAGACTCATTGCACCAGCTGAGACATGCGCGGTGCGGAAGGCTTGCTTGAATTGCTCCCAAGTGACTCCAGCAATGGGATAAGTGGTGGTGTAGTTCTCCCACAAAGCAGCTGCAGGGCCTTCGAGTTGATGCGCGGAAAAACACACCTTCTCAGCTTTAGTACAACCAGCAGTGATAAGTTCACGCTCCATCTTGCGGAGCCAATCATCTGCCACAATGGGCTCAATGCTGCTGGAGAAAGTTGGAGGGTTCAACCTCAGGAAACGGGTGAGATTGTCGGCCTGGGGTGGGTGGTGCTTGTTGTTATTGTTCTGGTTCTTGATGATCAGCTGCATCAGGGTGTTTTGTTGCTGGATCAACTGAGTGAGTTCCGGCGGAAAGTTGGACTCAGGGGCGCGTCTTGGAGGCATCTGATGTTTGTAGAGGGGTGAGATTAGCATAGAACAATGGTCTAAGAGGAATTACACTACCCATATGAATGCAACACACAAGTATCACACCACACATTTTATTCAAATCATCACAAAGGTTCACACGAGGATACAAAATTCGATAATCCTAAACATCGGCCTAAAACGTATGACGATAAAGTAAATTTGGTGGTCTAGTCTAAGTGTCCTCCTCAGAAAAGCATGGTGACGGGTCCTTCGGTGGAGCTTTCTTCATAGTCCTCGTCGTTGCTGATCAAGGGGCTACGTCTCCTTCGGGATGAAGGTTCTCGCCCATGTCCAGCTCCTCCTCCACGTATGCTGTTGGAAATATGCCCTAGATGCAATAATAAATTAGTTATTATTATATTTCTTTGTTCATTATAATCGTTTATTATCCATGCTATAATTGTATTGATTGGAAACACAATAATTGTGTGGATACATAGACAAAACACTGTCCCTAGTAAGCCTCTAGTCGACTAGCTCGTTGATCAAAGATGGCCAAGGTTTCCTGGCCATAGGCAAGTGTTGTTACTTGATAACGGGATCACATCATTAGGAGAATCATGTGATGGACTAGACCCAAACTAATAGACGTAGCATGTTGATCGTGTCATTTTGTTGCTACTGTTTTCTGCGTGTCAAGTATTTGTTCCTATGACCATGAGATCATATAACTCACTGACACCGGAGGAATGCTTTGTGTGTATCAAACGTTGCAACGTAACTGGGTGACTATAAAGATGCTCTACAGGTATCTCCGAAGGTGTTAGTTGAGTTAGTATGGATCAAGACTGGGATTTGTCACTCCGTGTGACGGAGAGGTATCTCGGGGCCCACTCGGTAATACAACATCACACACAAGCCTTGCAAGCAATGCGAGTTAGTGTAAGTTGCGGGATCTTGTATTACGAAACGAGTAAAGAGACTTGCCGATAAACGAGATTGAAATAGGTATGCAGATACTGACGATCGAATCTTGGGCAAGTAACATACCGAAGGACAAAGGGAATGACATACGGGATTATATGAATCCTTGGCACTGAGGTTCGAACGATAAGATCTTCATAGAATATGTAGGATCCAATATGGGCATCCAGGTCCCGCTATTGGATATTGACCGAGGAGTCACTCTGGTCATGTCTACATAGTTCTCGAACCCGCAGGGTCTGCACACTTAAGGTTCGACGTTGTTTTATGCGTACTTGAGTTATATGGTTGGTTACCGAATGTTGTTCGGAGTCCCGGATGAGATCACGGACGTCACGAGGGTTTCCAGAATGGTCCGGAAACGAAGATTGATATATAGGATGACCTCATTTGGTTACCGGAAGGTTTTCGTGCATTACCGGAAAAGTTTCGGGCTCATCGGTAGTGTACCGGGAGTGCCGGGAGGGGTGCCGGGGACCATCGGGAGGGGTGTCACGCCCCAAGGGGTCTCATGGGCTATGGGAAGAGATAAACCAGCCCCAGTGGGCTGGAATAAGTTCCCACTAAGGCCCATAAGGTTTGAGAAGGAAAAAACACAAGGTGGAAAGAGTTTCCAAGTGGGAAGGTGGAATCCTACTCCAAGTAGGATTAGAGTAGGACTCCTCCACCTCCAATTTCGGCCAAACCTTTAGGTTTTGAGGCTGCCTCCTCCCCTCCCTCCCACCTATATATACGGAGGTTTTAGGGCTGATTTGAGACGACTTTTCAACGGCAGCCCGACCACATACCTCCACGGTTTTTCCTCTAGATCGCGTTTCTGCGGAGCTCGGGCGGAGCCCTGCTGAGACAAGGTCATCACCAACCTCCGGAGCGCCGTCACGCTGCCGGAGAACTCTTCTACCTCTCCGTCTCTCTTGCTGGATCAAGAAGGCCGAGATCATCATCGAGCTGTACGTGTGCTGAACGCGGAGGTGCCGTCCGTTCGGTACTAGATCGTGGGACTGATCGCGGGATTGTTCGCGGGGCGGATCGAGGGACGTGAGGACGTTCCACTACATCAACCGCGTTCACTAACGCTTCTGCTGTACGATCTACAAGGGTACATAGATCGAACATCCCCTCTCGTAGATGGACATCACCATGATAGGTCTTCGTGCGCGTAGGAAATTTTTTGTTTCCCATGCGACGTTCCCAACAGTGGCATCATGAGCTAGGTTCATGCGTAGATGTCTTCTCGAGTAGAACACAAAAGTTTTTGTGGGCTGTGATGTGCGTTTTGCTGCCCTCCTTAGTCTTTTCTTGATTCCGCGGTATTGTTGGATTGAAGCGGCTTGGACCGACATTACTCGTACGCTTTCGAGAGACTGGTTTCATCGCTACGAGTAATCCCGTTGCTCAAAGATGACCGGCAAGTGTCGGTTTCTCCAACTTTAGTTGAATCGGATTTGACCGAGGAGGTCCTTGAATGAGGTTAAATAGCAACTCATATATCTCCGTTGTGGTGTTTGCATAAGTAAGATGCGATCCTACTAGATACCCATGGTCACCACGTAAAACATGCAACAACAAAATTAGAGGACGTCTAACTTGTTTTTGCAGGGTATGCTTGTGATGTGATATGGCCAACGATGTGATGTGATATATTGGATGTATGAGATGATCATGTTGTAATAGATAATATCGACTTGCACGTCGATGGTACGGCAACCGGCAGGAGCCATAGGGTTGTCTTTATAACTAACGTTTGTGCCTGCAGATGCGTTTACTATTTTGCTAGGACGTAGCTTTAGTAGTAATAGCATGAGTAGCACGACAACCCCGATGGCGACACGTTGATGGAGATCATGATGATGGAGATCATGGTGTGACGCCGGTGACAAGAAGATCGTGCCGGTGCTTTGGTGATGGAGATCAAGAAGCACGTGATGATGGCCATATCATGTCACTTATAAATTGCATGTGATGTTAATCCTTTTATGCACCTTATTTTGCTTAGAATGACGGTAGCATTATGAGGTGATCTCTCACTAAAATTTCAAGACGAAATTGTGTTCTCCCCGACTGTGCACCGTTGCTACAGTTCGTCGTTTCGAGACACCACGTGATGATCGGGTGTGATAGACTCAACGTTCCCATACAACGGGTGCAAAACAGTTGCGCACGTGGAACACTCGGGTTAAGCTTGACGAGCCTAGCATGTGCAGACATGGCCTCGGAACACATGAGACCGAAAGGTCGAGCATGAATCGTATAGTTGATATGATTAGCATAGAGATGCTTACCACTGAAACTATTCTCGACTCACGTGATGATCGGACTTGAGATAGTGGATTTGGATCATGTACCACTCAAATGACTAGAGAGATGTACTTTTTGAGTGGGAGTTCTTAAGTAATATGATTAATTGAACTAATTGTCATGAACATAGTCTAATGGTCTTTGCGAATTACGATGTAGCTTGCGCTATAGCTCTACTGTTTTTAAATGTTCCTAGAGAAAATTTAGTTGAAAGTTGATAGTAGCAAACTTTGCAGACTGAGTCTGTAAAACCGAGGATTGTCCTCGTTGCTACGCAGAAGGCTTATGTCCTTAATACACCACTCGGTGTGTTGCACCTCGAGCGTCGTCTGTGGATGCTATGAACATCCGACATACACGTTTCTGATGACTACACGATAGTTCAGTGCAAAATACTTAATGGCTTAGAAGCAAGGCACCGAAAACGTTGTAAAACGTCACGGAACATAAGTGATGTTCTAAAGAGATGAAATTGTGATTTCATGCTTGTGCCCTTGTTAAGAGGTACGAGACCTCCAACAAGATTCTTTGTCCACAAAGTAAAGGAGAAAAGCTCAATCGTTGAGCGTGTACTCAGATTGTCTGAGTACGACAATCACTTGAATCAAGTGGGAGTTAATCTTCCAGATAAGATAGAGATGGTTCTCCAAAGTCACTACCACCAAGCTGTGAGAGCTTCGTGATGAACTATAACATATCAAGGATAGATACAATAATCCTTGAGCGATTCGTGATGTTTGACACTGCGAAAGTAGAAATCAAGAAGGAGCGTCAATAGTTGATGGTTTGTAAAACCACTAAGTTTCAATAAAGGCAAGGGCTAGAAGGGATACTTCGTGAAACGGCAAAATAGTTGCTGCACTAATGAAGAGACCCAAGCTTAAATCCAAACCCGATACTAAGTGCTTCTGTAATGAGGGGAACAGTCACTGAGGCGGAGCAACTCTAGATACTTGGTAGATAAGAAGGCTAGCAAAATTCGAAAGAAGTGTATTTGATATACATGATGTTGATGTGTAATTTACTAGTACTCCTAGTAGCATGAGGGTATTGGATACCGGTTCGGTTGCTAAGTGATTAGTAACACGAAATGTAAGCTACGGCATAAACGGAGACTAGCTAAAGGCAAGGTGACGATACGTGTTGGAAGTGTTTCCAAGGTTGATATGATCAAACGTCGCACGCTCCCTCTATCATCGGGATTGGTGTTAAACCTAAATAATTGTTATTTGGTGCTTGCGTTAAGCATGAACATGATTGGATCGTGTTTATTGCAATACGATTATTCATTTAAAGAGAATAATGGTTACTCTATTTTCTTGAATAATCACCTTCAATGGTTTGTTGAATCTCGATCGTAGTGGTACACATGTTCATAATATTGGTGCCAAAAGATACGAGTTAATGATGATAGTACCACTTACTTGTTGCACTGCCGCTTGAGTCATGTTAGTATAAATTGCATGAAGAGGCTCCATGCTGATGGATCTTTGTACTCACCTGATTTCGAATCACTAGTGACATGCAAATCATACCACATGAGCAAGGCCTTGTTTTCATTGAGATGAAATAAGATAGTAACTTGTTGGAAGTGATACATTTTGATGTATGTAGTCCAATGAGGTGCTGAGGCACGTAGTGGATATCATTATGTTCATACTTCACTGACGATTTGAGTAGATACAGGAGTATTTACTTAATGAATCACAAGTCTGAAATGTTGAAAAGTTCAATTCCGTTTCAGAGTGAAGTTCGTCGTAACAAGAGGATAAACTGTCTACGATATGATCGTGGAAATGAATATTTGAGTTACGAGTTTTGGTACGCAGTTAAGACAATGTGGAAATTGTTTCGCAGTTCATGCCACCTGGAACATCATAGTGTGATGATGTGTCTGAACGTCATAGCCACGCACTATTTGGTATGGTGCATACTATGATGTCTCTTATCGAATTACCACTACCGTTTATGCGTTATGCATTAGAGACAACCGCACTCACTTTAAATAGGGCACCGCGTATTTCCGTTGAGATGACACAGTATAGACTGAGGTTTAGAGAAATCTAAACTGTCGTTTCTTGAAAGTTTGGGGCTTCGACACTTATGTGAAAAAGTTTCAGTCTGATAAGCTCGAACCCAAAGGGGATAAATGCATCTTCATAGGATATCCAAAACAGTTGGGTACATCTCCTATCTCAGATCTGAAAGCAAAGTGTTTGTTTCTAGAAACGGATCCTTTCTCGAGGAAAGGTTTCTCTCGAAAGAATTGAGTGGGAGGGTAGTAGAACTTGATGAGGTTATTGAACCATCACTTCAACCAGTGTGTAGCAGGGCACAGGAAGTTGTTCCTGTGGCGCCTACACCAATTGAAATGGAAGCTGATGATGGTGATCATCAAGCATCGGATCAAGTTACTACAAGCCTCGTAGGTTGACAAGGTCGCGTACTACTACAGAGTGGTACGGTAACCCTGTCTTGGAGGTCATGTTGTTGAGCAACAGTGAACCTACGAGTTATGGAGAAAGCAATGGTGGGCCCGGATTCCGACAAATGGCTGGAAGCCATGAAATCCGAGAGAGGATCCATGTATGAAAACAAAGTGTAGACTTTGGAAGAACTACTTGATGGTCAGAGGACTATTGAGTAAAGATGGGTCTTTAAAGGAAAGACAGACGATGATGGTGATAAGTCACTATTAAGAAAAGCTCGACTTGTCGCAAAGATGTTTTCGATAAGATCAAACAGTTGACTATGATGAGACTTTCTCACTCGTAGCGATGCTAAAAGTCTGTTAGAATTATGTTAGTTGTTGATGCATTATTTATGAAATATTGCACGTAGGATGTCAAAACATTGTTTTCTTGACGGTTTCCTTGAGCAAACATTGTATGTGATACAACCAGAAGGTTTTGTCGATCCTAAAGATACTAGCAAGTATGCAAGCTCCAGTGATCCTTCAATGGACTGGTGCAAGCATCTCGGAGTTGGAATATACACTTTGATGAGATGATCAAAGATTTTGGGTTTGTACAAGGTTTATGAGAAACTTGTATTTCCAAAGAAGTGAGTGGGAGCACTATAGAATTTCTGATAGGTATATGTGGTTGACATATTGTGGATCAGAAGTAATGTAGAATTTCTGTAAAGCATACAAGGTTGTTTGAAAGAAGTTTTCAAAGGAATACCTGGATTGAGCTACTTGAACGTTGAGCATCAAAGATCTATGGAGATAGATCGAAAGCGCTTAATGGAAGTTTCAACAAGATGCATGCCTTGACAAGTTTTTGAAGGAGTTCAAAATAGATTAGCAAAGAAGGAGTTCTTAGTTGCGTTGTGAGGTGTGAATTTGAGTAAGACTCAAAACCCGACCCCACAGAATAAAGAGAATGGACGAAGGTTGTCTTCTATGCCTTAGCCGTAGAATCTAAAGTATGTCATGCTGTGTACCGCACCTGATGTGTGCCTTGACTGAAAGTATGTTGAGAGGTACGGAGAGTGATCCATGATTGAATCACTAGCAGCGGTCGAAATTTATCCTTAGTAACTAATGGACTAAGGAATTTTTCTCGATTATGGAGGTGGTTAAAGAGTTCGTCGTAAAGGGTTACGTCGATGCAAGCTTTAACACTAATCCGAATAACTATGAGTAGTGAAACAGATTCGTATAGTAGAGTATATATATTTGGAGCATTTCCGAATAGCACGTAGTAGCAGCATCTATAAGATGACATAAAGATTTGTAAAGAACGCACGGATCTGAAAGTTTCAGAACCGTTGACTAAAACCTCTCTCACGAGCAAGACGTGATCAGACCCCATAACTATATGGGTGTTGGATTCGTTGGAATCACATGGTGATGTGAACTAGATTATTGACTCTAGTGCAAGTGGGAGACTGTTGGAAATATGCCCTAGAGGCAATAATAAATTAGTTATTATTATATTTCTTTGTTCATGATAATCGTTTATTATCCATGCTATAATTGTATTGATTGGAAACAAAATACTTGTGTGGATACATAGACAAAACACTGTCCCTAGTAAGCCTCTAGTTGACTAGCTCGTTGATCAAAGATGGCCAAGGTTTCCTGGCCATAGGCAAGTGTTGTTACTTGATAACGGGATCACATCATTAGGAGAATCATGTGATGGACTAGACCCAAACTAATAGACGTAGCATGTTGATCGTGTCATTTTGTTGCTACTGTTTTCTGCGTGTCAAGTATTTGTTCCTATGACCATGAGATCATATAACTCACTGACTCCGGAGGAATGCTTTGTGTGTATCAAACGTCGCAATGTAACTGGGTGACTATAAAGATGCTCTATAGGTATCTCCGAAGGTGTTAGTTGAGTTAGTATGGATCGAGACTGGGATTTGTCACTCCGTGTGACGGAGAGGTATCTCGGGGCCCACTCGGTAATACAACATCACACACAAGCCTTGCAAGCAATGTGACTTAGTGTAAGTTGCGGGATCTTGTATTACGAAACGAGTAAAGAGACTTGCCGGTAAACGAGATTGAAATAGGTATGCAGATACTGACGATCGAATCTCGGGCAAGTAACATACCGAAGGACAAAGGGAATGACATACGGGATTATATGAATCCTTGGCACTGAGGTTCAAACGATAAGATCTTCGTAGAATATGTAGGATCCAATATGGGCATCCAGGTCCCGCTATTGGATATTGACCGAGGAGTCACTCGGGTCATGTCTACATAGTTCTCGAACCCGCAGGGTCTGCACACTTAAGGTTCGACGTTGTTTTATGCGTACTTGAGTTATATGGTTGGTTACCGAATGTTGTTCAGAGTCCCGGATGAGATCACGGACGTCACGAGGGTTTCCGGAATGGTCCGTAAACGAAGATTGATATATAGGATGACCTCATTTGGTTACTGGAAGGTTTTCGTGCATTACCGGAAAAGTTTCGGGCTCATCGGTAGTGTACCGGGAGTGCCGGGAGGGGTGCCGGGGACCATCGGGAGGGGTGTCACGCCCCAAGGGGTCTCATGGGCTATGGGAAGAGATAAACCAGCCCCTAGTGGGCTGGAATAAGTTCCCACTAAGGCCCATAAGGTTTGAGAAGGAAAAAACACAAGGTGGAAAGAGTTTCCAAGTGGGAAGGTGGAATCCTACTCCAAGTAGGATTGGAGTACGACTCCTCCACCTCCAATTTCGGCCAAACCTTTAGGTTTTGAGGCTGCCTCCTCCCCTCCCTCCCACCTATATATACGGAGGTTTTAGGGCTGATTTGAGACGACTTTTCCACGGCAGCCCGACCACATACCTCCACGGTTTTTCCTCTAGATCGCGTTTCTGCGGAGCTCGGGCGGAGCCCTGCTGAGACAAGGTCATCACCAACCCGCGGAGCGCCGTCACGCTGCCGGAGAACTCTTCTACCTCTCCGTCTCTCTTGCTGGATCAAGAAGGCCGAGATCATCGTCGAGCTGTACGTGTGCTGAACGCGGAGGTGCCGTCCGTTCGGTACTAGATCGTGGGACTGATCGCGGGATTGTTCGCGGGGCGGATCGAGGGACGTGAGGACGTTCCACTACATCAACCGCGTTCACTAACGCTTCCGCTGTACGATCTACAAGGGTACGTAGATCGAACAACCCCTCTCGTAGATGGACATCACCATGATAGGTCTTCGTGCGCGTAGGAAAATTTTTGTTTCCCATGCGACGTTCCCCAACATATGCAACTCGAGTCTTCAGCTTCTCGATCCGCTCCAGAATGTCCTTCACCTCCAGTTCGTGCTCATAGTGGGCTTCCCGGGCTGCTTCTTCAATTTCAAGCTCGCGGAGTGACAGTTGCTTGATCTTCCTGGCGTCCTTGATCACATGATGCTCCAGAGTCCCGCTGTACTTCTCCAAGGTCTGAGCATAAGACAAGAGAGCGTCCTTGGTCTTTCTTGAGATGATTTCTCCGTCTTCGTTTCTCCGGGATACGGTGAATAGGTCTGGAGAAATAGGACAACCTTTGTATTCTTCTTTGATACGTCCGAGGGCACAATGGATCGCCATGTCCCTTCCGAGAATCCAGTTGGGTGCGATGAACTTGAAATCCATCGGCTCAGTGCGTGGCTGGAATGTCCTTCCGGGAATGTGCACCTCGATCCTGTAGCGTGAATCCTCCGGGTAAGACGAAGTTGGCTTCCCTGTGATAGTAGGCAGAGCAATCCTTAAGTCCTTGGTGATCTGCACCAGCTCCTTTCCGAACGGCATAGTGGTGTCGGGCTGGCAAAACTCCGTGAACTTAACAGGGACGAAGGTGGCCATCTAAACATTGGAAAATCGGAGAGAAGTCAGAAATGATCAGAAGAGGAAATAGAAGATTTATAGACATAAGAGAAAATAGTTTTCTTCCTAAGGCTTTTCCATTCCTAGAGGTTACGTCCTAAGGTCGGCGTGTGCTCTGAATACCATTTCTGTAGCGGCCCGACTCAAGACGAGTCAAGCCTCTGGTGTTTCCGTACCATCCCAAGATCATGCTGGTACACACACAGTACATAATGTATATATTCAAGAGTTCAATCACACAGCTTTATTAATCGAAATCTCATAAAGAGTACTTTATTACAATAAAGGATTAAAATAAAGTGGCTGAAGGGCAACTCATGAGATATCTAACGAAGACTAGCGGAAGCATCAGGTAGACGAGTCCATCCGACTCCAGGGGCATGTCGCTGAGCGTAGATCGTAGCCTCACTCCTGGTCGGAAAAGTACTCTGTAACATGATACGTTGCAGCCGTGTAGGTCAGCATACTGAATATGCCGGCAAGTCATCAAAGAGAGGAGTAAAATAAATATCAACTATCTCTACATGCATATTTGGCCGGTGGGGCTAAGTTTTGCATAAAGCCAGTTTTTATCCTACAACAAGAGGGGTTGAAAACAAAATATTACTACATAGTTTGTTGTTAACGAGATGGTTCCGCCAACCAATTCTCGTACCCGAATAGTTGTTAACACCCACATCATTATTAAGTTGTGTCGAGAGTTCAGGGGAAATTCAATGCCTTCGGCTCAAGTTGTCCATGACCGTGGACACGGCTAATCGATTAGGTTGGGCACTCTGCAGAGTTATGCACACGTTCCCCACAAGATTTGACCGCCTCGGGGTTTGTCCTCGCACTTCAGGGTGTTTGAAGACCGGATGATCAAAACATGGTCTTTCAACGGGTTCCTCTGAATCACTGTCGGTGCCCATCCATTCCTACCATTCTTCTACATCTGCTAGCACCGCCTGTCTAGAGTCGCCGCGTTGTCCAACCAAGCCAGAGCCCATAATGACTTGTGGCTGTGCAGGTAAGCCTTGAGTCTTGAAGTCTCCATCCGTCTCTTCGAGCCTGGGTGAAGCTTTCCGTAGGATGACATGGCCTCTCCAGCATCCCGGGCATCCACTGGGTTCTCCAGGGAGCCGATCAACCATCCTTCACCTAGAGTTGCATTGCGTCCGAGGTCTTGCAAATCTTGTCTTAGTCCGGTCTTGGTTATTATATCAACCTCGCATCACTCGTGATATACACTCAACCGATAACCCATCTACTCAAGCATAGCATTAAGAAATTGTCATCCTGGGGCCAAGTATCTGGGTTGTTGTGTTCCTACCACATGATTCTACAACTTATTCTAAAGTTTCCAAGTAACTAGGCATCATGCAATTGGGCAAAGAAGGTGATCTACCATGCATCGAAAACATAGGTAAAATAACATGATCAAAATGACTTGCCTTGATGATAGTTGTCCTGCTCGAGCGCTTCTAAGTAACATGCTTCGCACTCCGGATGATCTACCGATACAAACACAAAGCACACCATAAGCACTTCAATCATGCCACAAATAAAAATAACATCACATGTAGGGATTTGCTAAAGCCTAAGCAAAAGAGTTCAACACGCGCCGGTATGGCAGAAACTTGTTGTTGAAAAGTTACTGGTAAATATCAAAAAACAAAATATAACTTGTCACAATTACAAAAAAACAAATTAAGAACAATTAATTCAAAAGAAATAGCAAGAAAACAAAAAAGGCTAAAACAGAATCTGTTTTGCTTAAAAACCTAAGTAAAAATATTTAAAGAAAATTGAAACTTAAACTACTGAATGATATGATCAATACGAAGCAGCAGCAAAAAGAATCAAATTAAAAGCTATTTTAAACTCCCGGAATAAGCAAAACAAGCTTTAATTCAAATTTGATCTAACTCAATTTTTATAAGTCCAAACATAGACAAATTATATATCTACCGAAACTACATAAAATTTGTGATCCAACGCAAAACAAATCACCTAATTCGAAGTTATATACTAATAGATATGAATTTTCTAAGATTGCAATTTTCTGAAAAAACTGCAATACGGGATTTCGTGAATCTCACCATGGGTGATAGAGAGGAAGAACTCCGGCGAGGTAGCTGCTCCGGCGAGGTGGGGAGGTCGCCGGCGGGGTCGGGAATCGGCGGAGGAGTAGCACGGCAGGGGGTGGGGTGCTGGAGAGGCTCGGCAGGGGTGATAGGGAAGCGCCACGAGACCTACTATACTCCGTTCTTGACACGAAGATGAGGATGGTGGCGCCGTGGCTACGAGCATGGGAACGGGGCGTTTCTCGAGGGGAATGGAACGAGGAGGACGTGGGGATCCTTTATAGGTGGCGAGGAGGTGCTGGGAGGGAATGAGATTCGCGAATTCCGGAAGGGGAGGATCTCTTGGTTCCTGCCATGGAAGTTCCTGGTAACGTGAATGACTAGAGGAAGGAGAAGATAATAAACGGGCCAGATTTGGAAACTCCTTAATGGGCCAGCTCTTTA
>NC_058522.1:204433985-204441485 GCF_904849725.1 Hordeum vulgare subsp. vulgare | reverse complement strand
AATGATTGCTAGTATGTGTGCTTATGTGGATGATACGTTTGTTATATAGATTTCATCGGAGAGTGACGAGTAGTCTATCAAGTTATTTTCTCGAGAAATTCTTCTTCGTCAACATCACAGGCAAGTCATCTTTGATCATGTTATTTTACCTATGTTTTCAATGCATAGTAGACCACCTTCTTTGCCCAATTGCATGCTGCCTAGGTACTTGGAAACTTTAGTGTAAGAGTAGTATCATGTGGTAGGAACACAACAACCCCGATACTTGGCCCCGGGACGACAATTTCTTAATCCTATGCTTGAGTAGACGGGTCATCGGTTGAGTGTATACCACGAGTGATGCGAGGTTGATATAATAATCAAGACCGGTTAAGACAAGATTTTCAAGACCTCGGACGCAATGCAACACTGGGTGAAGGACGGTTCACCGGCTCCCTGGAAAACCCAGTGGATGCCCGGGATGCTGGAGAGGCCATGTCATCCTGTGGAAAGCTTCACCCAGGCTCAAAGAGACGGATGGATGTTTTCAAGACCCCAAGCTTACCTGCACAGCCACAAGTCATTATGGGCTCTGGCTCGGTTGGACAACGCGGCGACTCTGGACAGGCGGTGCTAGCAGCTGTAGACGAACGGTAGGAATGGATGGGCACCGACAGGGATTCAGAGGGACCCGTTGAAAGACCATGTTTTGATCATCCGGTCTACAAACACCCTGAAGTGCGAGGACAAACCCGGAGGCGATCAAATCTTGTGGGGAACGTGTGCAAAACTCTGCAGAGTACTCAAACCTAATCGGTTAGCCGTGTCCACGGTCATGGACGACTTGAGCCAAAGGAACTGAAGTTATCTGGATTTCTCAACACCATTAAATATATTTGATGAGGGTAATTATTGACAACTCGGGTACGAGAACTGGTTGGCGGAACCATCTCGTTAACAACCAACTTTTGTAGTAACATTTTGCTTTTAGCCCTCTCTTGTTGTAGGATAAACCTGGCTTTATGCAAAACTTAGCTCCACCGATCAAATATGCATGTAGAGATAGTTGATTATTACTTTACCCCCTCCCTTATGTGACTTGCCGGCATATTCAATATGCTGACCTACACGGCTGCAACGTCTTATGTTGCAGATATTTTCTTCGACGAGTAAGAGTACGATTCAGGGTTACGGTCCGCACTCAACTTGCCGTTGGTGTTTATTGGGACTCCACTCCCTTGACTGCTTCCGCTGAGATATTTAAGGTATATATCAGTTTTACGCTATTTACATGTGATTGCACTTTGATATATACATTGATGTACTGTGTGTGCCAGCATACTGATCCGGGGATGGCACATATACACAGAGGCTTGACTCGTCTTGAGTCGGGTCGCTACAGAGATGGTATCAGAGCACATGTTGACTGTAGGACGTGACCCTAGAAACAGGAAATTTCTTAGGATAGGATCTCTGAAAAAATTTATTTTCAACAACACCTTTTACTTCTCATTTTTTATGATTTCATCAAATGTTCCCTCTCACCTCAAATAGTTATACAATCCCCTTACCCCTTTGACCTCATGAAGAATCAACGGAGTTCTACTTCAAAGTAAAGAGGATTTCACCATGCATTTGAAGAATTGAAGCTACACCAATTGAAGACTCTCAAGATCCGAAGAGTTCGAAGACCCTGAAGCGTTCAAATATTTATATGACCATTAGAAGTCCAAACCCCTTTTATATACCCACGTTAGTTACGATGATTTGTGAGCCGTCTTTGGTGTGTGTTTTCCGACGGCCACAAATAAAACCTATTCTCAAAAATAATGTTTGTATTGTGTGTATCTCCCTCCCTCTCTTACCCGTCTCATCCCCAAAACCTCAACCCTACCAGATGGAGTATGAAGCTGGACTTGTAGTCTCTGGACCAATGACCCAGCTGGAAGCTGAGATATGGATTCAGAACATGGAGAACCACTTCGGGAGCAACTTGATCTCAAGGAAATATGAAGTGGAACACGCTCTCCAGTACTTTAACCAAAGTGCTGCAATCTGGTGGAAAATGCACCATGCCATACAAGGATTTAGTGGAGCAGAAACTTGGGATGAATTCAAGAACACCCTGTTAAGATCCCGACTTATTCAGAAGTGCTATGACAATCCAAATGAGAATACTTGTGCATGCAAGATCTGTGGAGAAATAGGACACACCCAGGAAGAACACAAGGATGGATGCACTCATTGTGAAGAAAATCACCTAGCTGAGGAGTGCCCAAGTAGTCAGGTGACTTGTTTCTTGTGTGAAGGAACCACCCACTACCCAGCTCAGTGTCACATTTACCCCAAGGTGCAACAAGTTGTCAAGCAGTAGAAAGATGCAGTGAAGGAAACACTCAAGAAGAAGATTCTAGAAGAACCGGTGTTGAATGAAAATATTGAAGACCCTGATGGACAAGGTCTGACCAGATTTTTCTTCAATGCATGCTACTCATGTGGAGAAGAAGGACATTATTCACAGGATTGCACGAAGGGAAGGCACGAGTATGTGGGATACTTCCCGACGGAAGAAGTGGAGTTTGATCCACTTGAAATAGAAGAACTGGCCAAAATGAAGGAGTCTGGAAAGAAGAAAAAGTACCCTCGGAAGAACCAAATCTCTGCAGACATAGACCTGAGTCATGTCAGATGTTCCAAGTGTATGAAATTTGGCCACCACAAATACATGTGCTCAGGAAGGAAGCCGGGAATCCAAGGAGCAAAAGCAGAAGCTAAGAAGCCTCGAGACTTGTCAGAAATCATTTGTTTTTGTTGCAAGGAAGCAGGACATTTTGCCAGCGATTGTCCACAAAGGAAGAAAGCTAGAATGGAGTAGTTAAGTTTTGACCATGGCAATAAGTGTAATCCGAAGCACTCCTGTTTTCCATAAGATCATGGAGTGAAATTTTTGTAACAGAAGTCCCTGAGATTGTAATAACATCATGAATAAATGGAATTTATTGTCTCATGATTGTCTATGTTGAAACTGTATGCGTTGTTTCTCTTCGAACAAAGATCTCTGAACAATTATGAGGATATGAGAAAATATGGTCTATGCAGGCATGAGTATAATTCATTTAAGTGTGGTAGTAATCGGTCAACCCCACAGGGTCCACTAAGTAGGAATATACCATGATTACCAAGGAGACATATACATTCCTTTGAGTACCTATTTACGGACACCTGCAGATGACAACTCTCTACGAGTCATACCTCAAGGGCCCAGAAACGATCATGACCCTGACCAGTGATCATGATTACCCAAAAATCCTGAAGGACATGATGAAACACATTCATCTTGAAGGAGATGCAGTCTACAAAGGCTACCCATTTGTGGAAAATGGAGTGGAACTTTGGTACGTGGAAGTACACCTCCTCCATGTGAAAGGAGTTTGTCCAAAGACTATGGGGCAATACTTTTTCATTTCACGTGTACCACGAGCAACCTTCTTTGATGCTGTTCGTGAAGCTGCCATGGAAGCCATACGTCAGATCGGAGAAATACTTGAAGCAAGACTCCCTCATACCCAGGAATACCTGAGTGATGTACATGCGGAGATGATGAAGATGAAGCTAATGACCACCATGATGAAGCAAAAGATGGATGATTTCCAGGAGCACATTGGAAAATTCGAGTGGAACTAAAGTACCTCCAAGAGAGGTAGATGAATAAAGTTGGCAGAAATGCTCGACCATACCGAACAATGTGGATGGCATCATTTGTAATAAAGTACTTTTGAATTGGAGTTTTTGACAAGAAATTAAGTATGTAATAAAGGATTGATTATGTAATGCATATGATTTATGGAAGAAGCTATGATGGATCAGCAAACGTTTTCTTAGGAGCATACGAAAACCTGAGAGTTGTGAAGATACGATAGATGTTTCGTTCAGCTTGCAGAACCAATGGATTATCCGAACTTCATTCGTGGACAAGAGAAATTCTGCAACCCTTGTGAGGATGCCCGAGTGTTAGAATGCGAGATTCGCTAAACCTTATACAGAGAAATGATTTGGGTGCGGAATGGATTGATCACCATGACGACTTACTCTTATCATTTATTTTGCTATTCGGAATGGTAAATCTAAGAGACTTACCCATAGTGAGAGAAGACGTTCTTTGAAGCTTTTGTTTAAGCCTTAGAGTGGTATAAGAAAAGCCCATGTACATGGCACTTGTTGTCACACGTAGGAAATTTTACGGTGAGAATGAAACCAAGACCCTTCTCTTTGCAGGATAACCACAAATGGTAGACCACCATGAGAACCATCGATATGTTATTTAGAATTGACCACGAGACTGTCAGTTAAGAAGACCCAGTGACAGAGGAAGCTTATATCAACGGGAGAGCATCGCCAAAGGATTTAATATGAAGACTATACGATGTCAGTTGCCAAAACCCCAGAGGATCGTTAAATCATTTTGAGGGACCAGTACCTCTCATTTTAAGTCTGGTAGCACCCCACTTTGCCGGAGATTGGATTTGCTAGAACACCCCCGAACCCTAACCTTTCTTTCTAGCCCCTTCGAATCTCGAGGACGAGATTCATTTTTAAGTGTGGTAGTTTGTAACATCCTAAAATTATAAATTTTGGAATGTTAATATAATTATTAGATTGATTGTTTGTTTGTTTGCTGAGTGACTGAAACTTGTGTGAAATTTTAAACCTTTCAAAACTTTTGACCGAGAGGGAATAAAATGACTTTCCCCTTCTCCGGTGAATTCAAATTCAATTTTTTTTAATCAACGAGAGAAGATGACATGACAGCTTCAACTATAAAGAATTTGAACGGAGGTGTTTGCATTTGAATTTCCTTGCATTTCCATTCGTTTTCTTCGTGCAACAAAATGCCGGGAAATACATTTCCAGAGAGGAGGAACATGACCCTCGAACCCACGGGCATTTTGAAAGTTATTTGAACCCTCAAACTTAGAGGATCATTTGAAAATTATTTGCAAAAAGAAATAATGCTTTTAGGGATTTTTGGAAAAATAATTTTTTCTGAAGTTTTTATTTTTGCCGCGGAAAAATGCCCATCATCTATATTTTATTTTTCTGATAATTTTAGTATATAAAAACTCTTTATTCCGAATTGATTTGATTTACTTTTTAACATTTTAGTTTCCTAGTTTTGAAAATAGGAATAGAATCACTTTTATTAGGAAATAGGAGCTGGCCCAATTAAGCACTTTCCAAATTTGGCCCAAGAAGATCATCTTCTTCCTCTATCTCTTCTTCACGTGACAGAACCTTTCCTTTCATGGAGAGGAGAATCCCCACCTCCGGGATTCGCGAAGCTCTTTCCCTCCCAGCACCTCCCGTCGCCCCTATAAGAACCCCCACACCCTCCTCTATCCATTTTCCCCAAGAACCATACCTCTCCTCGCCTCTAGCCGCAGCCCCCGCCTCGCCGGAGTTCATCTTCAACAGGAACTCGTGGGAGGTCCTGCTGCCTCCTCCCATCGCCCCACGCCTCGCCGGCACCACCAACCTTCGGCCGGAGCCCTCCTCCCCCACCTGGACCCCTCCGCTGCCTCGGCCGGCCACCGGAGCCACCTTCCCGTCGTCTTCTCCAACTCCGGCGACTAACTCCGGTGAGATTCACGAAATCCCGTATTGCAGTTTTTTCAGAAAATTGCAATCTTAGAAAATTCAGATCTATTAGTCTATAACTCCGAATTAAGTGATTCTTTTTGCGTTGGATCACAAATTTTATGCAGTTTCTATAGATATATAATTTGTCTATGTTTGGATTTATAAAAATTGAGTTAGATCAGATTGGAATTAAAGATTGTTTTGCTTATTCCAGGAGTTTAAAAATAGCTTTAATTTGATTCCTTTTGGTACTGATCACTAGTGATCTTATATATCAGTGATAAAAATTTCAGATTTGTTTGAGTATTTTAGCTCACTGTTTCATGTGAAACAATTTCTGTTTCACCTCTTTTAGGATTTCGGCTAATTCCTTTTCTATTTTTGTTTTAAAATATTTTCTTTATAATTTCAGAAATATTATGTTTTGTTTCTGTTACATAAACAGTAGTTTTGCAACATGTTTTTATTTTATTTTCATTTGTTTTCATGAAATCAATTCTCGTTCCTTATTAACGTGCAATTGTTTTCACCAGTGTTTCAAATCCCGTTTGGGAATACTTTTAAAAAGTTTTGTGAAAAATACTTTATTTTGTCTTAGTTAAACTTATAACTTAGTTCTTTGTTATTATTTTCTATTAGACAAAACTATTTAGTGTTTGACGTAGTAGAAGACTCTTTAGTTCTATTTGAAGTTTCTTTCGGTTTCTCATTCGCTCTCTCTCTTTTGTTTGATTGCTAGAATGATTGCTAGTATGTGTGCTTATGTGGATGATATGTTTGTTATATATATTTCATTGGAGAGTGACGAGTAGTCTATCAAGTTATTTTCTCGAGAAATTCTTCTTCGTCAACATCACAGGCAAGTCATCTTTGAAGGACGGTTGACCGGCTCCCTGGAAAACCCAGTGGATGTCCGGGATGCTGGAGAGCCATGTCATCCTGCGGAAAGCTTCACCCAGGCTCAAAGAGACGGATGGATATTTTCAAGACCCCAGGCTTACCTGCACAGCCACAAGTCATTATGGGCTCTGGCTTGGTTGGACAACGCGGCGACTCTGGACAGGCGGTGCTAGCAGCTGTAGACGAACGGTAGGAATGGATGGGCACCGACAGGGATTCAGAGGGACCCGTTGAAAGACCATGTTTTGATCATCCGGTCTTCAAACACCCTGAAGTGCGAGGACAAACCCGGAGGCGATCAAATCTTGTGGGGAACGTGTGCAAAACTCTGCAGAGTACTCAAACCTAATCGGTTAGCCGTGTCCACGGTCATGGACGACTTGAGCCAAAGGAACTGAAGTTATCTGGATTTCTCAACACCATTAAATATATTTGATGAGGGTAATTATTGACAACTCGGGTACGAGAACTGGTTGGCGGAACCATCTCGTCAACAACCAACTTTTGTAGTAACATTTTGCTTTTAGCCCTCTCTTGTTGTAGGATAAAACTGGCTTTATGCAAAACTTAGCTCCACCGATCAAATATGCATGTAGAGATAGTTGATTATTACTTTACCCCCTCCCTTATGTGACTTGCCGGCATATTCAATATGCTGACCTACACGGCTGCAACGTCTTATGTTGCAGATATTTTCTTCGACGAGTAAGAGTACGATTCAGGGTTACGGTTCGCACTCAACTTGCCGTTGGTGTTTATTGGGACTCCACTCCCTTGACTGCTTCCGCTGAGATATTTAAGGTATATATCAGTTTTACGCTATTTACATGTGATTGCACTTTGATATATACATTGATGTACTGTGTGTGCCAGCATACTGATCCGGGGATGGCACATATATACAGAGGCTTGACTCGTCTTGAGTCGGGTCGCTACACTACTACTACGACGACCACAACGCCGACAACAAAGACAATGACGAAA
>NC_058522.1:204391485-204401485 GCF_904849725.1 Hordeum vulgare subsp. vulgare | reverse complement strand
TTTTGCACCAAGACATGCTTTGTTCTTATGTTCTCTTGGTTTTTCCTTTTTGGCATGAATGTTTATTGAATGCTATTTGTTTATGATAGATTGCTCAGAGTGTGGCGAGTAGAATTATCAGGATTATGAGAGCAACTATCTTCATCAAGTAATACCAGGCAAGTCATTTGATCATGTATCACCTATGTTTTATGCATCGTAGTTCTACCATCCTATGCCCAATTGCATGCTGAGTAGGTACTTGGAAATTATGGTTACATATTGTAGTATCATGTGGTAGGCACCCAACAACCCCGTTACTTGGCCCGGGACGACAAATTTGATATTGCTATGCTTGAGTAGACGGGATTCTGGTTGAGAGTTTACCACGAGTGATGCGAGAATAATTTAATAACCAAGACCGGTTAAGTCAAGACTTTTCAAGACCTCGTGATGCAATGCAACTCTGGGTGAAGGACGGTTGATCGGCTCCCTGGAGAAACCAGTGGATGACCCGGGATGCTGGAGACGGCCATGACATCCAGCGGAAAGTTTCACCCAGGCTCAAAGAGACGGACGGATATTTTCAAAACCCAAGGCTTACCTGCACAGCCACAAGTCATTATGGGCTCTGGCTTGGTTGGACAACGCGGCGACTCTGGACAGGCGGTGCTAGCAGATGTAGAAGAACTGTAGGAATGGATGGGCACCGACAGGGATTCAGAGGGACTCGTTGAAAGACCATGTTTTGATCATCCGGTCTTCAAACACCCTGAAGTGCGAGGACATACACGGAGGCGATCAAATCTTGTGGTGAACGTGTGCAAAACTCTGCAGAGTTGTCGGGACCCCGATCCTAAGCCATAGGAATGTAGCCTGTAACACATCGCATCCCTTCGCGGTCTCACGCACGGTTAACTCTTCGGCTGCAGCCTTACCTTAGCCGGGACCGTTTGCGTCTTTTGACTCGCGTATGCAATAGTGTCGCTAGCATTCCAATGTCAAAGAACCCAGATCGACATGTCTAGTCATAAACCAAAGTGGCAGTACCGTACAAGGACAGGCATACATGACCCAACAAAGCAGGTGTCGGTCATCAGCGAACGTAGACGAGTCGTAGCAAGCTACAAGGACTCCATTACATCGCGTGACATTTCCCCAAAGGGGACAGACACAACAGCTAAGAAGGACACATGCCGGTCAACCAATGTGTCCGGAGCAGTAGCGAACTACCAAGGCTCAGTGGATCATAAAGGGGCATTTCCTCGTAAGGAGTGCTACTAAAGTTCACGACTAGGTAATCGAACCCCATACATATCAAGTACGACACACGTACGCATGGCATACCGATATGTATAGATACATCGATGGCATCACAACATAACCATAAACATACAAGCTTTATTTAAGAGGCTCGGAAGAGCCACACACATAGTATTACACATTAAGGGTCTCACGACCCATAATAGCAGTCATTCAGTTACAAGCCAGCGGAAGAGTTATAAACTGTCTGAGTACAGACAGGGCAACTAGATGGCACATGGCCTGACTATACTACAGACCCAACGTAGGGCCAGATCGTAGCTGGGACACCAGCTACTCGTCGTCGTTGATGTCTACGAAGAACCATCCATTAGGGTCATTAGCAACCTCTGCAACATTTATTAAGCAAACATGAGTACGAAGGTACTCAGCAAGACTTTAGGATAACTAACTACTCATGCAAGGTATCAAAAAGGTATTGTGGGGTTTCATGCGGAAAGCCAGCATTTGATTCGTGGCTAGACACTTGCATTTTTAAATAATTTTGACAACTTGATTTCTCGCACACGAGTCCACTAACACCACAACAATACACTATCGTGGAATCATTCCGTCTCCCTACGGAAATGCCGTCCATGACACTCACGCTTATCTTGACAATTTTATGAGTAGCCATTGAAGTTATTTATGAACAACATATGTCTCGAGGTAGTCCATATCCGCGGACGCGGCTATTCGAATAGATCATAACCCTGCAGGGGTGTACTTCGTCACACACGCTCTCGCCACTTATCGCCATGTGCACGTCATGCACCTCGGCAACCTTCAAGCGGAAGCCCAGCGAGGGAGTCGGCCACGACCGTTAACCACACTAGTACCTAGTCGAGGTTTATCGCATATCTGAGAGTAACCCGTACGGAAGTCCGGCCGAGGTTTCCGCCACGGCCTCAAACGATGTGCGCAGGGTTCCCAAGCCCACCATCCCGGTGCCACTTGGTACACCATGCCACTGCCTACCGCATCACGGCCCACCTCTCAGGTCAGCACCATGCACGGCCTCCAGCATTACTATAAACACCAGAAACTACTTGCAACTCCTGGACCGAGTACTACGCGATTAATAGGCCGAGCGGGGTCATATTTCAGGGCCCAGCATGTGGTAGTATCTAGTCTTGGATTACATACACGGAACTCAGTTCCTAAGGACGGTTCCAATGAAACAACCCGCCATGTACTCCTACACAACATTTCACCGGTACCTTTACCAAATCAAGTTCAACACACAACCTTTGCTCACCGAACACATTCCACAATTCTGTTCATCTCCCAGATGACAGACCATACACAACTCTAAGCATAGCAGGCATAGCAGGATAAGGCACATCATAGCTCAAGCATCTACCAGGTATGCTAGGTTGCAAGGTTCGGCTATTTACCGTGACAAGGCTAGGTCATGCAAAGGAAGTGGGTTCAACTATCGTGGCAAAAGCAGTTGAAGCATTTGATCTTAATGTAATAAATAAGTGCAGGAGCAAGAACATGGGATTTATCGGGATGATCAAAAGGGTTGCTTGCCTTGTTGCTCAAAGGAGGAACGATATCCGTCAGACGGATATTCGGTCGAATCCGAGGGTGCGGAGCCTACCGAAAAGAATGGCAACAATCAATAACAATCATATGCAAACAAGATGATGCATGAGCATGGCAGGAGAATGCAAGGTGATAGGTTATTACAATCAACGTGTATTAGGTTTAGAGTTCATTTGAATCACATTCGAATATCAATTCAAACGGGGTATTCTCGAATACCAATTTAATTAATTCGACCTGATGCTCAGATCAACTTGATGTTAACATGCATGAGATGTCATGTTAGGGTACTGATTTGTACTTAGGACAGTGTGTGATCATGGCATTCATATTGAAATTTGAATATTTTCAGAATTCCATTTAAAAGTAATTATAAGAATTGAATTATTCTTTATTCCACATGTTAAGGTTCTGTAACTTTTCCAACCATGGTTGAAAATAGAATAATCAGAATCCTTGAATTTTTCTGATACTTTTTCATATATAAATTATTTTCATTGGAGTTACAGATTAATTTCTATGATTTTTACAAGTTTTAGCAATTTCCTGGAATTATTTCTATACTCGAAATTCTATTTATTGCATCAGACTGACGTCAGCAGGTCAGCCGACCTGTTCAGGTCAAACCTGACAGGGGGGACCCACTGGTCAGTGATCCAGGGGCTAACCCCGCGCTGACCAGCCCCAAATTGGGGTTTGACCAGGCGTGGGGCCCTCTGGCAGTGACTGAGGGGAGGGGCAATTACGCCCTAATGGTCGGCCACTTCGACGCCCACCGGAGGGTGGTCGCCGGCGACCAAGCCCGCGACGGAGGGCTCGCCGGAGACGACCTAAACGGCGCTGCACAGCACCAATTCGAACGCGGTTTGCAGCTACGGGACGCTGGCGAAGTAGCCGATCTAGCAGGGGCATCAGGGGAGGCTAGGGTCGCCGGGGGAGGCGCCGGCGACGAGCCAAAGCGGCGGCCGAAGCTCGGCCTCCTGCAGTTGATGGCTCTAGGGCACGGGGAGGACAGCTGATGGGCTCATCACACTCCTGGAGGCTCCAGGAGCTCGAACCCTAGCTCGAGCGCGTGGAACAGGCACCACAACGACGGCGACGACATGACCGGCGGCGAGGAGCTCTCGGCCTTGGTGGGGAACGGGGCTACGATGCACGAAAGAACGTTGGGCGAGAGGGGAAACGACGATGAGCTCATGGCGGTTCCGATGGTGTTGTTGGAGGGCTCGGGGGTGCGCCGGAGGGAGCGAATGGACGGGAGAGTTCCGGCGGCCGGAGGTGGAAGACGATGGCGTTGGGGCGATGCAGAGCTCGGGGAAGCTTCGGCTTCTGCAGAGAGGACCAGAACGACGAGGCGGAGCTAACGGCGTTCTCAGCAAGAGGAGGCTAAGGCTAGGGGCACGGGCAGCTCGAGCTTTGCAAGGCTCCAATGGCGGCAGGAGGGGGAGGAGAGATCCGAGAGGAGGGGAAGGAACCGACGCTGGGAATGCATAGCGGAGGCCTCGGGGAGCTTATCCACAGCCTTGCCAGCGCGAGGCGGCGGCCAGGCAGGCGCACAGGTGCGTGGCCGCGCCGGAGAAGGCGGCGGCCACCTCCTGATCCTACTGGCGCGAGGGAGGGGACGACTCAGGGAGATGGGCCGGGCCAGGCTAGGCGACACGTAACCCTTTTTCCATTTCCTTCTGTTTTATTTCTGTTTTAATTTCTGACATTGATTTGCTATTTATTTCAGCTCCCAAAAGGTTGTAAAAACTATTTTAAACACACCTGAATATTTGTTATAATATTCTCAACCATTTCCAAAGTTTTCAACATTTTTGAAAATTTATAGTTTCTGATTTCAAATTTAAAATTTGAAAAAGTGGCTTTTTGCATTAATTTAAAATGCTTAAAGTGTCAAGAAAATAGTTTTCTCCAATGCTCATTTACTTTCATGATTTATCAGAAGGTTTGAACATTTCTTGAGGCCATTTTGGGTTCATTGATTTTAACTAGTTTGAGATTTTCTTTATTTAAAGTAGTGGCTAGGGTTTTGAGTTTTTCCTTTGCCACTTTCTTGTTCTTGTTGAAAATTCTTAGATGGAAATGCAAAGAAGACATGAGCACAAGGCTAACTTGCTTAAGGGTTAGGGATGTGACAAGAGTACTCAAACCTAATCGATTAGCCGTGTCCACGGTCATGGACAACTTGAGCCAAAGGAACTGAAGTTATCTGAAATTCTCAACACAAATAATAATATTGATGTGGGTATTATTGACAACATGGCTACGAGAATTGGTTGGTGGAACCATCTCGTTAACAACCAACAATGTAGTAACATTTTTCTTTTAGCCCTCTCTTGATGTAGGAGAAAACTTGCTTTTCGCTAAAAACTTATAGCCCCACCTGCCATATATGCATATAGTATAGATGATTACTTTTCACCCCTCTCTTATGTGACTTGCCGGCATATTCAATATGTTGACCTACACGGCTGCAACGTCTTATGTTGCTGATATTTTCCTTCGACGAGTAAGAGTACGATTCAGGGTTACGGTCTACACTCAACTTGCCGTTGGTGTTTATTGGGACTCCACTCCCTTGACTGTTTGCGCTGAAATATTTAAGGTATATATCAGTTTTACGCTATTTATATGTGATTGCACTTTGATATATACATTGATGTACTGTGTGTGCCAGCATACTGATCCAGGGATGGCACAGAAACAGAGAGGCTTGACTCGTTTTGAGTCGGGTCGCTACAGAAATGGTATCAGAGCACATGTTGACTGTAGGACGTGACCCTAGAAACTGGAAACTTCTTAGGATAGGATCTCTCAAAAAAATCGTATTTTCGAGAACACCTTTTACTTCTCATCTCTTCTGATTTCATTAAACCTTCTCTCTCACCTCAAATAGTTAGACAATGCCCTTCCCCTTTGACCACATGAAGGATCAACCGACTCCCAGTTCAAAGTAAAGAAGATTTCATCATGCATTTGAAGAATTGAAGCTGCGCCAATTGAAGACTCTCAAGACCCGAAGAATTCGAAGACCCTGAAGCGTTCGAATGTTTATATGACCATTCGAAGTCCAAACCCCTGTTATGTACCCACCTTAGATACGATGATTTGTGAGCCGTCATTGGTGTGTGTTTTTCGACAGCCACAAATAAAACCTATTCTCAAAAATATTGTTTGTATTGTGTGTATCTCCCTCTTTCCCTCTCTCTCTTACTCATCTCATCCCAAAAATGTTGGACCCAATAGATGGCGTATGAAGCTGGACTTGTAATCTCTGGACCAATGACCCAGCTGGAAGTTGAAATATGGATTCAGAACATGGAGAACTACTTCGAGAGCAATTTGATTTCCAAGAAGTATGAAGTTGCACACGCTCTTCAGTACTTTACCCAAAGTGTTGCTATCTGGTGGAAAAAGCATCATGCCATACAAGGATTTAGTGGAGCAGAAACTTGGGACGAATTCAAGAAGACTCTGTTAAGATCCCATCTTATCCAAAAGTGATATGATAGCCCGATGAAGAAGCCTTGTGCATGCAAGATCTGTGGAGAAATAGAACACACCCAGGAAGAAAACCAGGATGGATGCCCTCATTGTGAAGAAAATCACCCAGCGGAGGATTGCCCAAGTAGTCAGGTGACTTGTTTCTTGTGTGAAGGAACCACCCACCACCCAGCGGCGTGTCACATTTACCCCAAGTATGCCTGAAACCCACAGACCCCAGGACTAACAAGTACCAAGTACTATCTTTTTGGAGAAGGAAACATGGATCAGCAAATGTTTTCTTAGGAGCATACGAAACCCGAGAGTTGTGAAGATACGATAGATGTTTTGTTGAGCTTGTAGAACCAATGGATTATCCGAACTTCGTTCGTGGACAAGAGATATTCTGCAATGCTTGTGAGGATGCCCAAGTGTTAGAATACGAGATTCACTAAGCCTTATACAAGGTAATGATTTCAGTGCGACATGGCTTGGCCACCTTGATGACTTACTATTATCATTCTCTTGCTATTCAGAATGGTAAATTAGAGAGACTTACCCATAGTGAAAGACGACGTTCTTTGAAGCTTTTGTGTAAGCCTTAGAATTGTATGATGAAAGCCCCATGTACATGGCAATCGTTGTCACGCGCCGGACATTTTACGGTGAGGGTGAAGCCAAGACCCTTCTCTCTGTAGGATAACCACAAATGGTAGACCACCATGAGAATCATCGATAGGTTATCTAGAATGGTCACGAGACTTGTCAGTTAAGAAGACCCGGTGACGGAAGAATCTTATATCAATAGAAGAACCCTCGATTTTGATGGAAACATTATGAATATAATGGAAGAACTTCACCAAAGAAGTTACCATGAAGAGTGTGACGAGCGAGATGCCAAGACCCTAGAGGATTGTTAAAAATTTGAGCGACCTGTAACTCTCATTTTAAGTGTGGTAGCGCCCCACTTTGCAGGAGACTAGATTTGTTAGAAGACCCCCAAAACCATAACCTTTTCTTTCTAGCATCTTCGAATCTCGAGGACGAGATTCATTTTAAGTGTGGTAGTTTCTAACATCCCAAAATTATAAATTTTGGAATGTTAATATAATTATTAGATTGATTGTTTGTTTGTTTGAGTGATTGAAACTTGAGTGGAATTTGAAACTTCTCAAAAAAAAGAGAGGGAATAAAATGACTTTCCCAAAATTTTCTATTTTGAATCCCTTTTCAATTTTGAGTTTGAATATTTTCAAAACCCTTTGATTAAAAAAAATCAAACGAGAGGAGGAAGATGACACTCCAAAATAAGAGACAATGTCTTGATTCAAATTTTCAGTATTTGCAATTTATTTGAAATTCAAATTCCTTTTCATTTTAAAGTTATTGCAAAAAATAATTTTGTTAAAAATGTATTTTGTTTGGTTTTGAGAATATGTTCATGTTTTAGAAAATTTTATTCTGAAAATTTTGATATATAATATGTTTATATAAAATGTTCTTCTTTTTCATTTATACGTTTTTCTTCTTTGTTTTTAAAAAAAATGGTCGTTCGGAAAAAAAAACAAAAAAAACAAAGCGCTCCGCTGGCCAGAACAGCCCATGCGGCCGGCCGAATCACTTAGCCCATTCGGCACACCTCTTTTTCCCTCTTTTTTTCTAGTTTTCCTACAATACGTATATGTTTAGTCCCACATTGCCTATCTATGGACCATTAGACCTCCCTTCCACCTATAAATATAGACACATAGAAGCATTCAAAAATTATCTATTTCGGGTTAAATCAATTTTTTGGTTTGACTAGGTTCATTAAATAAAATTATTCTTTTCTCTTCGGCGGGATTTCTGGAAGTCGTCTCCTCATTGGAATTAATTCTTACTCTGCATTCTAAAGGTATTTTTCTTCGTATTTTTATACTCCCGTAGTTTATTATTTCTAGACTAGTATTCCTACACTAGTATACGGTAGAGTAATTAGATATATTATTTAGTCTTCGTATTTACACATTAGTACTAGAATTCTTTTAGACAGAGCACTTTTCTTCCGTAAAACAGCTTGGCCCTGATTTTTCAAATAGCCATAACTTCTTACTCGTTTATCCGAATTAGATGAAACCAATGCCTAGAGTGTCATATTGATCTCACATATCCGATGAACCTATCATATCAACTTTTTTGAAAATTTCAAATTTCAAAATTTGTTCATATTCATATTCAAACTTCTTTTGATCGTATCTTTTTATCCGTAGCTCCGTTTTAGATGAATTCAATTGCGCCGGATTCGTATCAAAGTAACCTTTCCGTTTGTATCATTAGTTTTAACTTTTCAACTTATAATTTTGATCAAATCAGATTTATCTATTAGTTCCCAAAAGTGTTCACATCGTTCTAAGCCGATTCAATGTTATATTGACGTATTTGTATCTTTTGATCCGCTAGTTCAAATCTAGTAATTCTTTTTTCTAGACGCTCATATTGATCTCCTATATCCAGTAGCATCATTAGTTTCGACCTTTGAACCTTACAAATTTGAGCGATTCAAATTTGTATTCAAACATTCATTTGATCTTATCTTGCAAATCGTACCACCTTTTCAATTGATTCCTTTTACCCCTAAGCACTCATGTCTTATATTTTTGTACGTAACCATCGTACTTCAGTTCAACTTCTCTTGACCTTTTGAATGGAAATTCAATTCATACTTCAATTCGCTATAACTTGCGTTGTAGTGCTCCATTTCAAGAAATTCTTTCTACAAATAAATTTTTATGTCTTATACTATTTGTCAAACAACATTCATGTTGTTCTCCCAATATTTTTTATCATCTCCCATAGTGTATGCAAGTCGAGCTTATATAGCAATAGTTCATCGTCCATTACCTCTTTTGACCTCATTCATGCACCTTCACTTTACAACACACTTAGGACCTTTTTATTAAACCTTAGTACGTTGTTATTTTGCAGCAAGACATGCTTTGTTCTTATGTTCTCTTGGTTCCTCCTTTTTGGCATGAATGTTTATTGAATGCTATTTGTTTACGATAGATTGCTCGGAGTCTGGCGAGTAGAATTATCAGGATTATGAGAGCAACTATCTTCATCAAGTAATACGAGGCAAGTCATTTGATCATGTATCACCTATGTTTTATGCATCGTAGTTCTACCATCCTATGCCCAATTGCATGCTGAGTAGGTACTTGGAAATTATGGTTACATATTGTAGTATCATGTGGTAGGCACCCAACAACCCCTTTACTTGGCCCGGGATGACAAATTTGATATTGCTATGCTTGAGTAGACGGGATTCTGGTTGAGAGTTTACCACGAGTGATGCGAGAATAATTTAATAACCAAGACCGGTTAAGTTAAGACTTTTCAAGACCTCGTGATGCAATGCAACTCTGGGTGAAGGACGGTTGATCGGCTCCCTGGAGAAACCAGTAGATGACCCGGGATGCTGGAGACAGCCATGACATCCTGCGGAAAGTTTCACCCAGGCTCAAAGAGACGGACGGATATTTTCAAGACCCAAGGCTTACCTGCACAGCCACAAGTCATTATGGGCTCTGGCTTGGTTGGACAACGCGGCGACTCTGGACAGACGGTGCTAGCAGATGTAGAAGAACAGTAGGAATGGATGGGCACCGACAGGGATTCAGAGGGACCCGTTGAAAGACCATAT
>NC_058522.1:204376485-204383985 GCF_904849725.1 Hordeum vulgare subsp. vulgare | reverse complement strand
CCGGTTGACCGACCCCTCCTTCCCCACTCCCTCTCACTGGCCGCAGGGCTCCACCAACCGAGCCAAGCTCCCGTCGGTCGCCACCTTCCCTCTCCTTCCTTACGCCAGACCGAAACCGAGCCGCCCGAGAACCCCGGGATTTCTTCCCCGTTTCCTCCCTCCCCTTTCCTTTCCTCACCGCCCTCCTAGCCTATATATACTGCTCCACCCGAGCCGCCCCCGTTCCCACCCCTACCCCGACAAACCGCCGCCCCAAGGCCTCCGCCGAGACCTCGCCGGCAGCCGAGCTGCTGCCACCTTCTGCCCCGCCTACTGGAGCGCCACCTGACGCCCCGGAGCCCTTCCTCGGAGGAGGACCAACCCCGCCGCCGCCTCCCCATCTTCCCCACCGCCCCCGGAGCCACTCCCTCGCCGGCCATCGTCTCCCTCGCCGGAGCTACCCACGGCCAGCACGGTAGCTCTCCCTCCTCTCTCTCTGTTATTTCTTGTTCTTTTTTTAGCCCTTAGATCTTGATTCTATGGCTTAGATTAGATCTTAGAAATACCCCTTCGGTCTATATTAGAAAACCAGCGGTTTTTAGTTTCACTTATCATTTAACCAGCGAGTTCTGCTTAGCCTCGGCCGTTTGCCCAAAGCATTGCAACAAACGCCTCCCTCGGCCTATAACAACCTGCCACATGTACCCCCATTGGTTAGCTAGTTAGTTTTATTTTTTTTCTGCCTGATTGCAAAAACAGAAAGTTTTTGTTTTGTTTTGGCCACAACTTTTTATCCCGAAGTCCAATGACATTGATTCTCTTTCCAGTAGCTCACAAATTTCCTGTAGTTTTTAAAAACATATAATTTTTCTATGTTTGAAATTTTCAAATATAAGTTAGAAAAGATTTAGTTTAAACCTTATTTTGACTATTCCAGGAGTTTAAAAAAATGATTTTGAATTGATTCTTTTTGCTACTTCTTACTGTGGTAGAAGTTTAAAAAAATTTAAAGTATTTTTACTGGTGTTTTCAACACAAACAAGTTTCTGCCATACCGGCGCGTGATGAATTCTTTTACTTAGGCTTTCGCAAATCCTTACTCGTGATGTTATTTCTACTTGTTGCATGGTTGAAGTGCTTATGGTGTGCTTTGTGTTTGTATCGGTAGATCATCCGGAGTGCGAAGCGTGTTACTTAGAAGCGCTCGAGCAAGACAACTATCATCAAGGCAAGTCATTTTGATCATGTTATTTTACCTATCTTTTCGATGCGTGGTAGATCACCTTCTTTGCGCAATTGCATGCTGCCTAGGTACTTGGAAACTTTAGCATAAGTTGTAGTATCATGTGGTAGGCACACAACAACCCCGATACTTGGCCCCCGGGACGACAATTTCTTAATGCTATGCTTGAGTAGACGGGTTTATCGGTTGAGTGTATACCACGAGTGATGCGAGGTTGATATAATAATCAAGACCGGCTAAGACAAGATTTTCAAGACCTCGGACGCCAATACAACTCTGGGTGAAGGACGGTTGATCGGCTCCCTGGAGAACCCAGCGGATGCCCGGGATGCTGGAGAGGCCATGTCATCCTGCGGATAGCTTCACCCAGGCTCGAAGAGACGGACGGAGACTTCAAGACTCAAAGCTTACCTGCACAGCCACAAGTCATTATGGGCTCTGGCTTGGTTGGACAACGCGGCGACTCTGGACAGGCGGTGCTAGCAAATGTAGACGAACGGTAGGAATGGATGGGCACCGACAAGGATTCAGAGGGACCCGTTGAAAGACCATGTTTTGATCATCCGGTCTTCAAGCACCCTAAAGTGCGAGGACAAACGCGGAGGCGATCAAATCTTCTGGGGAACGTGTGCAAAACTCTGCAGAGTACTCCAACCTAATCGATTAGCCGTGTCCACGATTATGGACAACTTGAGCCGAAGGCATTGAATTTCCCCTGAACTCTCGACACAACTTAATAATGATGTGGGTGTTAACAACTATTCGGGTACGAGAATTGGTTGGCGGAACCATCTCGTTAACAACAAACATTGTAGTAATATTTTGCTTTCAACCCCTCTGGTTGTAGGATAAAACTGGCTTTATGCAAAACTTAGCCCCACTGGCCAAATATGCATGTAGAGATAGTTGATTATTATTTTACTCCTCTCTTTGATGACTTGCCGGCATATTCTATATGGTGACCTACACGGCTGCAACGTATCATGTTGCAGAGAACTTTTCCGACCAGGAGTGAGGCTACGTTCTACGCTCAGCGACATGCCCTTGGAGTCGGATGGACTCGTCTACCTGATGCTTCCGCTAGTCTTCGTTAGATATCTCATGAGATGGCCTTCAGCCACTTTGTTGTAATCCTTTATTGTAATAAAGTACTCTTTATGAGATTTCGATTAATAAAGCTGTGTGATTGAACTCTTGAATATATACATTATGTACTGAGTGTGTACCAGCATGATCTTGGGATGGTACGGAAACACCAGAGGCTTGACTCGTCTTGAGTCGGGTCGCTACAACAACGAAGACGACGAAGACGACAACAACAACAACCACCACCACCACAACAACAACAACTACAATGACAACAACAACGACGACGACGACAACGATGACGACGGCGGCGGCGAATTTGATGACGAGGACGACTACGACAACAACTACGAAAATGACGGGAACAACGACAACAACGATAACAACAACAACGACGACAATAGCAACGACAACAACAACAACAACGACAACAACGATAACAATAACAACGACGACGATAACAACAATGACAATGAGGAGAACAATGACAACAAGAACAACAAGAAGAAAAACAACAACAACAACAACAACAACAACAACAACTAAAACAACAACAACAACAAAAACAACAAAAACAACAACAACAACAACGACGACCACGACAAAGACGACAACAACAACAATAACAACAACAACAAAAACAACAACAACAACAACAACCACAACAACTACAATGACGACGACGATGACGACGACGACGACAAAAACGACAACGACGACTAATATGAGAATGACGAGAACAACAATAACAACGACAACCACAACGACAATAGCGACAACGACAACATGTAGGACAACAATGACAACAACAAAAATAACGAAGACGACGACGACAACAACAACAACAAGAACAACAAAAACAACAACAACCACCACCACCACAACAACTACCGCCACAAAAACAACAACAACAACAACAACGACGACAACGAAGGCAACAAGAACAACAACAACAACAACAACGACGACAACGACGACAATGATGACGACGACGACGACGATGACTACGACGACGCTGACGCCGACGAGAGAAACAACAATGACAACATCGATAACAACGACATCAACGACAACAACAACAACAGCCAAAACATCATAGACGATAACGAAGAAGACGACGACGGTAAGAACAACAACAACAACAACAGCAACAACACCACCACCACCACCAACAACGATGATAACAACGATGTAAACGACGACGGCAACGACGACGACGACGGCGGCGAATATGATGACAACGACGACTACGACGATGAAGACGACGACAACTACGAAAATGACGGGAACAACGGCAACAACGATAACAATAACAACTACTACTACAACAACAACAACAAAAACAACAATAAACAATAACAACAACAACAACGACGACGACGACGACGATAACGACAACAACAACAACAACAACAATGACAACAACAACAACGACGACGACGACGACGACGACAATAGTGACAACAGCGATAGCAATGACAACAACAACAACAAACACGACGACGATGACGACAAAGATGACTACTACTACTACTACAACAACAACAACAACAACAACAACAACAACAACGACGACAACAACCACGACGACAACGATTACAGCGATGCCCACAATGACAATGATGAGAACAACGACAACAACGATCACAACCCAAGAACAACAACAACAACAACAACAACAACAACAACAACAAGGACAACAACAATCACAATAAGGACAACAACAACAAGAACAACAACAACGACGACAACGAAGATGACAACCAAAACGCCGACAACAAAGACAATGACGAGAACAACAACAACAACGACAGCAGCAGCAACAACAACAACAACAACAACAATAACAACGACAACAACAACGATAGCAATGAGAACAACAACAACATTATCAACAACAACAACAAAAAAAACGTCAACAACAACAATAACAACAACAACATGAGCAGCAACAACAACAACATCATCAACAATAACGTCAACAACAACAACAACAACAACAACAACAACAACAAAAACAACAACAACAACGACGAGGACAATAGCAACAACAACAACACCAATAACAACTATGACAACAACTACGACAACGATGACAATGATGAATATAATGACAAAGTCGAGAACAATGACAACAACTATAACAAAAACAACGACAACAACGACAACAATGACAATAACAACAACAACAACAACATTACCAACACAGAAGACGACAACGACGATGACGACAACGACAACTACAACAACAACAATAACAACGACGACAACAACAACAACAACAACAACAACAACAACAACAACAACGAGGACGACGACGACGATGACAACAACAACAACAACAACGATGACGACGACGAAGACGACGAAAGCGTCAACAACAACGAAAGTGATGAGAACAACGAGAACACTGACAACAACAACAACAACAACAACAACAACAACAACAACAACAACAACGAGAATAACACCAACAATGACAACAACAACATTAACCACCACCACCACCACCACAACAACAACAACAACAACAACAACAACAATAACAACAACAACGACGACAATAAAGACAACGACGAGAACAACAACAACAATGACAACAACAAAAACAACAACAACACCAACAACGACGACGACAATAGTGACAGCAGCGGTAGCAACACCACCAACAACAACAAACACGACGACGATGACGACCGCGACGACTACTACAATAACAACAACAACAACAACAACAACAACAACCAAAACAATAACAACCACGACCACAACGACGACGACAACGATTAGAGCGAGGACCACAATGACAGTGATGAGAACAAGGACAATAACAATAAGAACACAACAACAACAACGACAACAACGGCAACAACGGCAAAAGTGACAACAACGTCAACAACGACAACAACAACAACATCAACAACAACGACAATGACGAGAACAACGAAGATGACCACAATGACGACGCCGCCGACGAGTATGAGGATGACGACGACGACGCCGCCAACAACCAAAACAACAACAAAAACAACAACAAAAACAAAAACAACAACAACAACAACAACAACAAGGACAAAACCAATCACAATAAGGACAACAACACCACCAACAACAACAAGAACAACAACAACGACGACGAAGACGACAAACAAAACGCCGACAACAAAGACACTGACGAGAACAACAACAACAACGACAGCAGCAGCAACAACAACAACAACGACGACAACAACGATAGTAACGACAACAACAACAACATTATCAACAACAACAACAACAACAACAACAACAACAACGTCAGCAACAACAACAACATCAGCAGCAACAACAACAACAACATCATCATCATCAACAACAACAACAACAACAACGACAACGACAATAGCAACAACACCAACAACAACAACAACAACCATAACAACATAGACAACAATGACGACAACGATGACAATGATGACAATAATGAAAGAGACGAGAACAATGACAACAATGATAACAACAACGACGACAACAACGACAACAATGACAACAACAACAAATTTCAAACATAGACAAATTATATTTTTTAAGAACTACAAAAAAATGTAATCTACTGGAAAAAGAATCAATCTCATTGGAGTTCGGGATCAGAAGCTATGATTAAAACAAGATTGGAACATTCTCTGTTTTCTAATCTAATACAAAAAAGAAGAAAAACTACTAGTGGACAGGGGGTTAGGTGGCAGCTTCTGATTGGCCTAGATGGTGTGTGTTGCGGGGCTATCTAGCAAACGACCGGTATGTAAACAAAAGCACCGGCTAACTAATAAGTGACGGGAAAAACCGTTCGGTTTTAACTAGAAGACCGAAGGGGTACGCGGGTTATATTCTCGGGCGTTGATCTTTGATATAACGGCTACAGGAAAGTTGGGGCGTCTCACCGTGAGTTGCTGGGGCTGCTTCTTCTCAGGCGAGACAGAGAAGAGGTGCTCGTCATCGGCGTCGCGGCGGTGGTCGGTCACGGCGTCCGAGGTGTTGGGTAGGTGGCGGCGGGTCTCCTGCGTCGAACGGCGTCGTCGGCGAAGTGAAAGGGAGTCAGGGCGGTCGGGAAGCGCCCGGGGAGTTCCTATCCGGCCGAACTCCGGCGAGGCGAGGGGAGTGGCGAGGAGCGGCGAAAGCTTGGGCTAGGGGTAAAAATGAGTTGCGGTGGATGAGGGGGTGCTTGTGTCGGCGTCGGTTGGGGGCGGGGAGGTGCGGCGGCGCAGGGTGGCGGGGGCGTTTTTTCTCTGGAGCTCCTCTCCTGTGAGGTAGCGAGGGCAGGGGGCGAGGTGGTGCTGCGACGTGGGGAGGAGGGGGCCGAGGGGGCGAGGGGGAGGGCGGTTTATAAAGGGGGCGAGGGAGGCCGAGAGAAGGAAGGGGAGGGGAAAATCGGGAAGGATCCCAGCGATCCAGGAGGTTGCAGGAGGTGCGCCATGGATGGAGGCAGTGGCGCTGGGAAGGAAGGAGTCACGTGGGAAGAAGGAAGGAAAGAAGAAGAAAGGAAAGAAAGAAAAAAAAAGAAACGAAAAGAAAAAAAAAGAAAGAAAGAAAGGGGTGCGTGGGGGAGAGCGTGCTCGTGATGGTTTGCCAGGATTCTGGCTCCCAGCGAGAGGATCTGGCCCCAAAAATCTCCCGTTTTTTTTGTATTTCTCCTTTTAAAAAAACAGCAAGAGAAGGAATTAAAAGGAATCAAATAAAAATAATTTATATGGGGTATTATATACCAAATCGATCAGAAAAATATTTCCTACTTGATTATCATTTTTCCAAAACCAAAATAATTTTTTTTAAATGTTTTTTTTCCAGAAAAATCCCTAAGGCTTTATTTTCTTTTTGGCAATTAATTTCTCCATAAAACTTTGGCTCAAAATATTTCAGAAATGCCTCACATTTTGGAGGGTCATTTTCCTCCACTCTTTCTTGCGTGCAAGAATTTTGTCGGGGCATTTTCTCGGGGAAGAAAAATATAGAAAAGCAAAAGGAAATTTTTTGAAAGAATTCAAATGCAAACTCCATTCAAATTCTTTATAGTTGAAGAAGTCATGCCATCTTCTCTCTTTGCTTTTAAAAGATTGAATTTGAATTCATCGGAGATGGGGAAAGTCATTTTATTCCCTCTCATTCAAAAGTTTTTGAAAAGTTTCAAATTTCACTCAAGTTTCAATCACTCAAGC
>NC_058522.1:204356485-204361485 GCF_904849725.1 Hordeum vulgare subsp. vulgare | reverse complement strand
CATCAATCTAGAGCATAGTGGATACTAGGGATCAATCCCCGTCAAGAACTAACTCGATTACATGATAGATCTCATCCAACTCATCACCGTCCAGCAAGCCTACGATGAGATTACTCACGAACGATGAAGAGCATCATGGAATTGTCGATGGAGAAAGGTTGATCATGACGATGGCGATGATTTCCCCTATCCGGAGCCCGAAACGGACTCCAGATCTGCCCTCCAGATGAAGAACAGGATGTGGCAGCGCCTCCGTATCGCAAAACGCAATGAAACCTTCTCTCTGATTTTTTGTCTAGGCGAGACGGAATAAATAGAGCTGACATTGGGGGCCGTGGTGCCACGTAGGCCCCACAAGCCTGCACAGCGCGACCTAGGGGGGTGGCCCGGCCTGTGGGCTTGTGGCCCACTGGCACGCCCCCTCCGGTGGATCTTTGCGTAGGTATTTTTCTTTTATTCCAGAAAAAATCTCCGTAAATTTTCATGACATTCCGAGAATTTTTATTTCTGCACAAAACCAACACCATGGCAATTCTGCTAAAAACAGCATCAGTCCGGGTTAGTTCCATTCAAATCATGCAAATTAGAGTCCAAAACAAGGGCAAAAGAGTTCGGAAAAGTAGATACGACGGAGACGTATCAACTGCCCCAAGCTTAAAGCCTTGCTTGTCCTCAAGCAATTCACTTGACAAACTGAAAGAGACAAAATAAAAACTTTGACAAACTCTGTTTGATCTTTTTGTTGCAACTATGTCTAACTCATAACCAAAATTTCAGCAAGATCACAAGCATACCACATAAGCAAATGACATCTAGGTCTCACGGTAAACTCATATCAATGGCATAATCAACTAGCGAGCAAATAATAATAAGCCTCAAGTGTCAACACTTCAATCAAAACAACATGAAGCAGTATGAATAGATGGTATCTCGCTAGCTCTTTCTTAGACCGCAAAACATAAACGCAGAGCACCTTAAAAGACCAAAGGCTGACTAAACATTGTACTTCAAGGCAATGCAGATCCAGTCACAGTCATACTCAACACAGTTAAAAGCAAAGCATAAAAATGACAGAGGTGCTCTCTAATCGGTGCTTTTGTAAGAGGAGGATGACTCAACAGGAACATAAATAGACAGGCCCTTCGCAGAGGGAAGCATTGATTTGCAGAGGTGCCAGAGCTCAAGCTTTGAAAACAGAGATCATAATTTTGGGTGGCATGCATTCATTGTCAACGCAATGACTAAGAGTTCTCAACATCTTCCACGCTACACATGCTATAGGCGGTTCCCAAACAAAAAGTAAAGTTTTGACTCCCCCACCACCAATCAATCACACTCCACGGCTAGCCGAATCCTTGGGTACCGTCCAAACCAACATCAATCCTGGGGGAGTTTTGTTCGCAATTGTCTTTTCGATTTGAGCCTGGAACTGGGAATTCCAATTACCGGCCCCTTTCTCATGAATGATAGTGAATCAACACATATCGAGGATAACACGCCTAGCATGGAAGATACCAATAGCCCCCTGTCACCACATGAGCGGTTCGGGCATCCAAAACAGATTATTTCTTGAAGTTTAAAGAGTGGCACATGCAAATTTACTTGGAACGGCAGGTAGATACCGCACATAGGTAGGTATGGTGGACTCATATGGCACAACTTTGGGTTTATGGGAGGTGGATGCACAAGCAGTATTCCCGCTTAGTACAAGTGAAGGCTAGCAAAATACTTGTAGCGACCCGACTCAAGACGAGTCAAGCCTCTGTGTATCGGTGCCATCCCTGGATCAGTATGCTAGCACACACACAGTACATCAATGTATATATCAAAGTGCAATCACATGGAAATAGCATAAAACTGATATATACCTTAAATATCTCAGCGGAAGCAGTCAAGGGAGTGGAGTCGCAATAAACACCAACGGCAAGTTGAGTGTAGACCGTAACCCTGAATCGTACTCTTACTCGCCGAAGAAAAATGTCTGCAACATAAAATGTTGCAGCCGTGTAGGTCAGCATATTGAATATGCCGGCAATTCACATAAGAGAGGGGTGAAAAGTAATCATCTATACTATATGCATATCTGGCAGGTGGGGCTATAAGTTTTTTAGCGAAAAGCAAGTTTTCTCCTACATCAAGAGAGGCTAAAAGCAAAATATTACTACGCTGTTGGTTGTTAATGAGATGGTTCCGCCAACCAGTTCTCATACCCAAGTTATCGATAATACCCTCATCAAGTATTTATAATGGTGTTGAGAATTTCAGATAACTTCAGTTCCTTTGGCTCAAGTTGTCCATGACCGTGGACACGGCTAATCGATTAGGTTTGAGTACTCTGCAGAGTTTTGCACACGTGCCCCACAAGATTTGATCGCCTCCGAGTATCTCCTCTCACTTCAGGGTGTTTGAAGACCGGATGATCAAAACATAGTCTTTCAACGGGTCCCTCTGAATCGCTGTCGGTGCCCATCCTATCCTACCATTCTTCTACATCTGCTAGCACCGCCTGTCCAGAGTTGCCGCGTTGTCCAACCAAGCCAGAGCCCATAATGACTTGTGGCTGTGCAGGTAAGCCTTGGGTCTTGAAAATATCCGTCCGCAAGATCCCGTCTCCAACATCCCGGGTCATCCACTGATTTCTCCAGGGAGCCGATCAACCGTCCTTTACCTAGAGTTGCATTGCATCACGAGGTCTTCAAAAGTCTTGACATAACTGGTCTTGGTTATTAAAGTTTCCAGCATCCCGGGCCTAGTTACAGGGTTGTTGGGTGCCTACCACATGATACTACAATATGTAACCATAATTTCCAAGTACCTAGTCAGCATGCAATTGGGCATAGGATGGTAGAACTACGATGCATAAAACATAGGTGATACATGATCAAATGACTTGCCCGGTGAGGTTGATGAAGAATAATTTCTTGAGAAATAACTTGATAGACTACTCGTCACTCTCCGATGAAATCTATATAACAAACATGTCATTCACATAAGCACTCATACTAGCAATCATTCTAGCAATCAAAACAAAAGAGAGTGAATAGGAATCCGAAGGAAACTTCAAATAAGACTAGGGAGTCTTCTACTACGTCAAACACTAAATAGTTTTTGTCTAACAGGTAATAATAACAACGAACTAAGATAAAATAAAGTATTTTTCACAAAACTATTTGAAAGTATTTCAGAACGGGATTTGAAACACTGGAGAAACCAATTGCAAGTTATTAGAGCACTAGAATTGATTTCAAGATAACATATAAGAATAAAATCAAAACTTGTTGCAAACCTACTGTTAACTAATGGAAACAAAACATAATATTTCTGAAATATAAAAGAAAAATAATTTAAAAACAACTAAAGAAAGAAATATAGTCATAATCCTAAAGGAAGTGAAACAGAAAGTGTTTCACCAGAAATAATGAGATAAAATACTGAAACAATTCTGAAAATTTGACCACTGATAAATAAGATCACTAGTGATCAGTAGCAAAAAGAATTAATTAAAAATCTATATTTAAACTCCCGGAATAGGCAAAACATGGTTTAAACTAAATCTGATCTAATTCAAATTTCAAACATAGGCAAATAATATGTTTTTGAAAACTACAGAAAAATTGGGATCTACTGGAATATGTTTCCACCTCATTGGAGTTATGGATAAAAATCTATAGGCATTCTAAAATCAGATTCAAATCTGTTTCGGGAATAAAAACTGAAAAGATAAAAAGAAAGGGGGTGACGTGGCAGATTCTTATTGGCTGAGACCTGTGCGTGATCGGTGTAATCTAACAAGCGTCCGCACTTTAGAAGAAAATTGTTCGGCTATTAGGTGATCTATTTGGGGCCTTAGGATCAAGATCTAACGGTGAAACGAAATAGGTAGAAGAAAAGAAAGAAAAAAAACAGGAAGTTACCTGCGCTCCTGGCTTGCAGCGATGGCAGGGAGGACAGTGGCGTGGAGGGGCTGCTCCGGCGAGGGGGAACTCCGGCGGGGTGGGGTCGCCGGTGGAGGGGGGGAGGCGGAGGGGGGCGGTGGAGGGGGGGTGGCGACGAGGGGTGGAGGGGCGAGGTGCTGCTCCTCGGGCTCCTGGCGAGGAGTTCCTCGTGTCGCTGCTCTCTGGCGGGACTCGATGGGGTGGGGATGCAGGGGGCAGCTGGGGCACCGTGGGGTTGAGGGGGGTGTGGGGTGGGCGCGGCAGATGGAGGGGAGGTTCCCGGCGACGCAAGAGGTGTTGGGGTGGCATGGCAAGGGCGGCTAAATGGCTCCCGGAGCTTCGGCTCCAGCGAGATTTGGGCGGTTTGGCGCGGCGGCGTGGGGCACGGGGTGGTCGTGGTGGTGGGGAAAATGGGGTGCGGAGACCGGTGGGGTTCTTATACGGCGAGGGAGGCGCTCGGAAGGTAAGCGATCAATGGGATCGGGAAGGGGATCGGCGGAGGTTCCTGGCGCCATTGTTGTTCCTGGAAGGAAACGCACACAAAGGAAAGTGATGGGAGGAAAGAGATGACGGGGTTATCGGGCCTGATTTGTTTCCTTTTGGGCCCAGAATACCTTTCCAAATAAAATTGATATGTCTCCTATTTTATAAAATAGGCAAGTAAAATCTTAGAAAGGAAAATAGATATGCCTGGAATATATGGGTATTATATATCAAAATTTTCAGAAAAATAAATCCAATAAGAAGGACATTTTTCCACTACCAAAATAAATACTTCAAAAAAATGTTTTTTTTACAAATTCCCTAAATTGGTTTATTTTCTTTTTGCAAATATTTTTCAAATAAACCTTGGGTTTTATGGTCGAAATATTTCAAAGGAATATCCCCGGTATGGAGGGTCATGTTCCTCCTCTCTTTCTTGCTTGGCAAGGATTATTTTCGGGGTATTTCTCGGGGAAGTAAAATATAGAAGCAAGGGCAAATATTTGAAAGAATTCAAATGCAAAAATCCGTTCAATTCTTTATAGTAAAAGAGGTCATGTCATCTTCTCTCATTGCTTTTAA
>NC_058522.1:204333985-204351485 GCF_904849725.1 Hordeum vulgare subsp. vulgare | reverse complement strand
AGTCACGTCTTGGTTGGCTTCTTGGCGGAGCCTTGATGGTGGAACGAAGCGTCGCGGGCCCTAAACACCTGCGGGCCGGGCCTTTATAACGGCGAGCATGTCCTCTCCGCGCAGCATGTCCTAATCTGCGTTTGCTGACCCTCTCCGCCCCCTATCCATTCCGCCGCCATCTCTTCCTTCTGTCGATCCAGCCGCTGGTTCTTCCTCTGACCCACGCGCTTCACGTCGTTGTTGCCTTGTTCTCTCGGTCATGCCTCAGAAAGGGTGGAAATGTGTAGGCTTGTGGGGCCCGACCATCCCGACGGCGCCCTAGCCCGCGTTGGAATGGTCGACGGTGGTGAACCTCGAGGGGTTGAAGAAGGTACAGCTGGTAGTTGCTGCCGACTCAATGAGTGGGGGCCCCCAGATCTGGCTGGGCTCATGGCCTCGGAGGGAGAGGGCGTCCCCCGTGGTTCCTCTCTATTTCCTCACCCTCATTTCTGGTGTACTACCGCCATTCTCGGGCTTCTTCAATACAATGCTTTCGCATTACCAGATCCATGTGCTCCACCTTGACCACCGTTCTTTGGTCCTCCTCTCTGCCTTTGCGTTCTTGTGCGAGGCTTTTGTTCGCGTTACTCCTTCTGTGGCATTGCTCCGCCATTTCTTCTCCCTTGAGTTGATCTTCGAGGTTCAGTGCTCCGGGTGCGCGTCTTGGAGAACTGTCGATGCAACAGCCCCCGGAGTCCTATACGCTGACCTCTTCCCAAAGCGGAAGGTATCCGGCGGCACTGGGTGCATGTTGGGGCTGCCGAGGCCGGAGCTGTGTTCCAATCTCCGTTGACCCCCGCAACACCGAACCTGGGGGCAGCGCGAAGAGCTTAGTGACCCCCGGCTGCGCTGGTCTTTATCCGTCTGGAAAAGCTGATGTGTGGAGGGGTGACGATGGCGATCGTGGTGCGCGAGTTTATCTATCGATGGATTGCTCCCCTCTAGCGCCACTCCCGCCCCATGTGGGCCTACACAGGTCCTAGCGACTCGATGTGGACCCAAGTCGTCCGCTTTTCCTCTCATGTCTTGCATGAGCTACATCGCCGGCTGACCGGCGGAAATCCTGACGAGCTCCGCCGGAACGGCCTGCCGTTGTACAACTTCAAGCCCCCAGGAGCTCTTGCCGTGGAGATGCCGCTCTTTGATGAATGGGGGCTCCTTCCTGAGGGGGAAAGTAGTTCCCCGAAGGCCACGCCCCATGGGGTTCGTCCCCCGAAGTCCCTGGTTGTGCGGTTACCCCTAAGACCAGGGTGGGCAGTGCGCCACCGCCCGTCCTCCCGGCTCTAGCTTCACGTCAAGCCAGGGTTGGTGGTGGTGATCGGTCGACGGTGGAAAGCGCTTCCCCCACTTCCTAGCCTCGCTCGTGGGATGACGAGTCCCCCCGCTGGGTCGCCCCTGCCGGCTATAGGAGGAGGTTGCCCGAGGGAGGCCGCCCCCCCGCGCGAGGATCTTCGGCGAGGAAGAAGTGGATGGCCATTGACTAGTAAGCACGCGTGTTCCCCCTCATCCTCCCTTTATGCGCCTATCTTCTGAACCCTTGTTCTTCAGGTTCCCAATCGGCGGTTGGGGAGGCAGATCAGCGCCACCTGCTCTAGAGGTCGTCGGGCATCCCGAGGCCTCTTCTCTCGCACTCCACGGTGCTCGATTTCCTGAGCCTCATGCACGTCCTCCCGCGGTCTTCTTCGGTGGCGGCCTCCGGTACTTCGGGGGGATGCCTATCTTCTCGCCTGTGGCCCCTCCTCGGAGCATGCCGTGCCTTCCCCTTGGACCCCTCCAACATGGAGATGAGGTGCCCTGTGGGGCGCTCAATGCCGACAAAACGGCCGCACGAGAGCCCCCAGCCCCGGGCATGGACTCGGTCTAGGTGATTCCTTGCGCTCTTCTCCATCTCGCTGTACGGGAGGCGAGGACCCCTGCTGGCCTCTGGAGCCTGTCTCGGGTTCGCCCGCCGGACCATGGGCCTTGCTCCGCACCGCAGCAGATGCGCTTCAACGTCTGGGGCGGGGCTTGCCAGTCATGAACCCGCCGGGTAGGTAAGCGCCAGTACCTTGCGTCGGGGTGGCGACAGCTTGAGGTCGCCGTGAACCTCGGCCCCGTGCAGCGGCAACGCGCTTGCGTAGAGACAGAGGCATCCATCGCTGCAGTGATAGAAGCCCATGAGCGTGCTCTCGCTGAGGCTCATGAGGATGATTGTGGGCATAAGACCTCCGAAGACCGCCACAAGGAGCTTTGCGCCCTCATCGCCCGTCTTGAAGAGCAAGATCCGCCGACGGCCTCCCTAGGGGGCCCGCGAGCGGAGTCATTCCACGCCTGTCCTCGAGCATCCTCCGACTTGCTGGTGCTTGTAGAGGTGGAGCAATGCCAACAGCACGACCCTGTGGAGACGAGGGAGCGCCAGTTGTCGCTTGCTGATGAATCGCTTGCCTCTCGTGAAGCGAAGCTTCGGGAGGAGATAGACAAGGGTGGCGGAGGCTCGACGTTCCCTTCTTCACAATTAACGTGCGAAGTTGAGGCTCCAGGAGTCCCGCTTCCTCAGGCACCGTGGCTGCCTGCAATATTAGGTCATTGCCCTCCGAAGAAGGCTGGATTAGGAAGTGGAAAGCCAACAGGCCGCGTTGTACGCGCAGGCCACTACCGAGGGTAAACTGTCTATTATCTGCAAACAAGTGAAAGTCGCGGCTTACCTAGATGGAGAGGCTTCCGAAGAGGCATCCCACGCTCGTAGCCTTCAACCTGAATGCTCCAGGATGTTTCGGTCCCTCGAGCGGAGGGCTTCCCGCGCTCTTAGCGAGATATGTCGAAAAGCTCTCTCCGGTCCACTGATTCCCGACGACTCCAGGTGCTTCAGCTTTTTCTACCGCATCGTGGAGCATCTCTAGGCGGGCGCTGAGAAGGCCCTTGCGCTTTCGGAGGAGAAAAGCTGCATCCTTTTGGGGCAGGCCTCCTCGGACGTCTTCAGCAACATCCTTCGCCTCGACCCCGACTTTGACTTTGCTTCGGTGCTGGATCCGGTGCGAGAGACCATCCGAGCCCTTGTCGAATGGGTCGAGGTTCATGTGGAAGACCTGGTGACAAGGCTTGCTCCAGAGGGCCGCGGCGTGGGCTCCGATGACGACGTGTCTTATGATTCACACCCTCGGCCTCCAGATAGGTCCATGTGTTAAGTTTAACAGCAGCTAGGTCGTGTCTGGTGGGTACATTTTAACATTTTCCCTAATGACGAGGTATGTGTGACGCTTCCACACTGGCCGCGACTCTTGCCAGCCTGTGATGTCCACATGCTGATGATTTGTCCGGCGAGCGTGGGCTCGTTCGTGGTGTATCCTTCCTGCTTTTGGGGCGGTTTGAAGACCCTTTCGGCACATTTCCCTGTCGCCGTGTGGTGCAACCCGTTACCTAGGTTTCTCCTCAAAGGGTAAAGCCCCGGCGCCCTTGGGGCCGATTGGCATTGTGACCAGTGAGTCCCTTGAGGCATGCTGCTCAGGAGCCCCCTTTGACACTCAAGCCACTCTACGTCGTTAGGCCCCAGTCCCACACATTTCCCTACCTCCGCGGAGCTCGCGCTTCATAGGTCGGGGCCCCGGCAATCCCGGCGCCGACCGGATCTCCCGGAGGTCGCCAACAATGGTCAGTGGCATTATGACCAGTTAGGCTCCTAAGGCGGAGCCCAGGAGCCCCCTTTCTGGCGATCGAGCGATTCCGCATTCCGCCTCTTTTTGCGATTGCCTCGGGAGTACCAAAAACTTCCCGAGGTTCTCGCGAAACACCAATCAGAGCAAAAGGGGGAAAGAGAATACGAGTTCGGCAAAGCGACAGCACATAGAAACGAAATCCCCGCCCTTCTATTCTTTTCAAAACATCAAGTAGAGAAACCTGTAAGCCCTCGTTATTACATGAGAGTGTCACGGTGGGGGTTTATATGGGAGGTCACAACGACGGTTTGGTCTCATGAGTGTCCCTGCCCCCGAGGCATTAGGCACCTGATTCCGGAAGTCATTGGGGACTGTGTTGATTCCTCCGTCCTCTCCACTAGGCGTGGTGTGGACCCCTTCCGCGTCCTAGGTGGCCCTGGGCGTATACAGCCTCAGCTCGTTATTACGTGAGAGTGTCACGGGATGAACTAGGTTCCGAAAGAATTAAATGATGATGCAGGGTCGATGCAGAGGTGGTGCTGGGGCGTCGCGGGGGCAGCGCCGAGGTGTTACTGGTTGAAGCGGGGCCCGGGGATACGGGTCCCATGGGCGTGCGCCGCGCTCGCGGTCCCCGGGCTTGTAGCATTGTGGCGTGCCCCGCCCTGAGCGATCCCTCGAGCAAGGGGGGAGCCCCCCACGCCCATCAGCGGGAAGACTCGCCTAGGTGGTGGGTGTTGAATCCCCGGGGCGATGCCCCAGCTCGCCTTGATGGGGCCCCGCGGGTTCCCTGACTGGTACCTTGGGCCACGGCCCTAGGCCGGGCAAGCCCAGCCTAAGGGCAGCGACGGGTACCAGAACACCTGCTGGTAACCGAACGAAGCCTCCACCAGTGACATGGGCATGTGTTCCACCATCCGTCCCCATGTGGGCGTCGTGCGCCCTGCAGGAGAGGGTGGGTATACCACCTCCGTCCCAGGTAGGGATCGTCTGTCCTGGGGACATGGGCGTCTGTTCCACCCTCAGTCCCCAGGCCGGGGCCCCTCGACCTGGACATGAGGGTGCGTCCACCCTGTCCAAGGCGAGAGGTCCCCGGTCCCCAGAGCCAAACGTCTGCCTAGGGCAGCTCCGAACCGAGCAAAGCCACCCCCTCGGATCACCCCCATGGAGTTGTGCATACCTGTTCGCACTGGGGTTGTCCGTGGGGTCGCGCTCGTGCCTCCTACTATAGTGACGGTCCGCGTGGTCTCCTCCGTGGCTCGTAGGTGTGCCGATATGGTTGTCGTGGACCGTGTGAGCCTCCGATGGTTGATGTAGTCGAGCCTCCAGTACTCCTTCCCCACTCCGTGAAGTGCACCGAGGAACGCTGGGTGACGCCCTTCCAGTGGGGCCGAGTCGTGCAACCTATCTGCTCCCGCCGGATCTCCAGTAGGGGTGAGCCCAGGTGGAGGTTTAGGGCATGCCCGCCCAGTCCTCCCATTGCAAGCCCTGGCGATACGGGCTGACGGACACGGTTTGAGCGCGAACGAGGACGGGTTTCGCCGGCGGCGAAGAGCCTGAGCTGGCGCACTTGACCTCAGACGCGGCCTAACATGCGGTACGCTAGCTCCTGAGCTCGTACGCCACCAGCAGCGCGTCAAGCCTGTGCATTGGGTGCTGGCAAGCTCGGACGACGGAAGAGTCGAGCGGGACGCGTGGAAGGGCGGGGGTGGCGCGGGGATGTTGCATGGTTGGTGAAGATGGCAACCCCCGGCACCCGCCGGAAGCCTGTCCAGCATGGACGTCGGCCGTCAAGGTGGCGGGATGCAACTAGGCGTCGTTGCCCGCTGCACCGTCCAGGCCACACGGGCAACCCGCCTCTCCGCCCGGACTTGTCGTTTCCCCACCATGGACACGTTCAGTTTCGGTGAGCCGAACCTTGGGAAAGACCTCGACACGCTCCCTACCTGTCGCGCCAAATTTCGGATTTCGTGCTCCGCAAAAACCTAAGGAATCGAACGCAGGGGCGTGTACGACGATTTGGGCTACCTATGTTCGATTCCTTAGGGTTTTGCCAAGCCCGAACTCTGAAATTTGGCGCGCCAAGTAGGAGGCGTGTCAAGGTCTCTCTCAAGGTTCGGCTCACCGAAACTGAATGCGCCCATGACGGGGAAACGACGAGTCCGCGCGGAGAGGCAGGCTGCCAACGTGGCGCGGAAGGTGCGGGCGGGCCACAACGCCCAACTGCATCCCGCCACCTTGACGACTGACGTCCATGCTGGACAGGCTTCCGGTGGGCACCGGGGGTTACCACGTTCACCAACCATGTAGCATCCCCGCGCCGCCCCGGCCCTTCCACACGTCCCGCTGGACTCTTGTCTCATCTGAGCTTGTCACCACCCAACACATAGGTATGACACGCTGCTAGTGGCGTACGAGCTCAAGCGCCAGCGCACCACACGTTAGCGCCGCGTCGGAGGTCACACGCGCCACCTCAGGCTCTTCGCCGTCAGCGAAGCCCGAGATCATTCCCGCTCAAACCGTGTCCGTCAGCCCATATCGCCAGGGCTTGCAATGGGAGGGCCACGGGGGCGTGCCCTAAACCTCCACCTAGGCTTACCCTTACTTGAGATTTGGCGGGAGCAGATGGCGGTGCAAGACATGGCCCTGCTGGAAGGGCGTCACCCAGCGTTCGCCGGCGCACTTCACGGATTGGGGAAGGAGTACCGGAGGCTCGACTACATCAACCCTTGGGGGCTCACACGGTCCGACGACAACCATATCTTCACACCTACGATCCACGGAGGAGACCACGCGGACCATCACTACAACAAGAGGCTCGAGCGCGACCCCACAGATAGCCCCAGCGCGAACAGGTATGAACAACGCCATGGGGGGTGATCCGAGGGGTCGCTCCGCGAGGACGCGTAGTGCGGGTGCACTCGCGGGGTGCACCTTCTGGTTGGGAGCTGCCCCAGGTAGACGTCTGGGTCTGGGGACCAGGGACCTCTCTCCTTGGACAGGGTGGACGAACCCTCATGTCCAGGTCGAGGGGCCCCAGCCTGGGTACTGAGGGTGGAACATACGCCCATGTTCCGAGGCCAGACGATCCCAACCTGGCACTACTAGGGAAAACCTTATACACAGAAGCTTACCACTAGCGCTTTCTAGAAGGACGCGCTGCTAACAAACACTACTACTAATCTCATAGCAATAGCATGTCTCCTATAAAATGCGCTACTACTATACCTGCCACACCATTCCCGACAGGCTAGGTATAGTAGTAGCGCACGTCCTAAACAAGCGCTGCTGCTAGTCTACTTAGCTGTAGCGCTAGGCACCAACCCGCGCTGCTGCTATGCCCACCTTATCCATCCCGTACGTGCGCTCCCCTATCTCTTCCTCACACTTCACTCCATCTCAGCCCCCCGCCGCTTGCCGCCGCCGTCGCCTACCCCTCCTCCCTGGACTCGGTAATCCCACTCCTCCCTCTATCACCATCACCTCCCCCTCTTCCCTCCTCCTCGACTCACCTCCTCCGTCCCCGGCCGCTCGCCGCCGCCGTCACATCCCCCTCCTCGCTCCTCCTTCCTCCTCCTTCCTCCTTCCTCCTCCCTCCTTCAGTCGCCCCTCCTTCTCCCTCCTCCCTGCTACATTTTTATTTAGTAGGCTAGTTCGTATTTTCTTGTTGATATCCAAGATGCATTCTTATTTAGTTAATAGTTTGTAGTACAATTTTAGGGTTTAGTTGATATGCAACATTTTCATTTAGGATAGTTTCTAGGGTTTAGTTAATATGCAACATTTTGATTTAGGTTAGTAGCTAGGGTTTAGTTGATATGCAATATTTTGATTTAGGATAGTTTCTAGGGTTTAGTTGATATGCAACATTTTGATTTAGGATAGTTTCTAGGGTTTAGTTGATATGCAACATTTTGATTTAGGATAGTTTCTAGAATGAACATGTTGATTTCCTTGTGCTACCTTATATTTCAATATATAATTATACCGTAGTAAGAGTTTATTAGAAATAGTTTATTTAGTAAGTGTTTATTATAAATAGTTTAATCGGTGAGGGAGTGTCCACCATATATGAGAGAAGAAGAATGTTGATTGTTGTCATGGGGGCCGTTTCTCCTTTTTTCCTTGTGCTAGATATTTGTTATGTACTAGGGGAAGTAGGCGTAACGACCATCACCGACGGTCGAAAAATCGGTGAGGCAGTGTCCACCATATATGACAGAAGAAGAATCGGTGAGGGCGTGTCCACCATATATGAGAGAAGAAGAATGCCAACTGTTGTCGTGGGCGTCGCTTCTCCTTCTTCTCCTTGTGCTAGATATTTGATATGCGCTAGGGGAAGTAGGAGTAGCGACCATCATTGACGGTCGGAAAATCGGTGAGGGAGTGTCCACCATACATGAGAGAAGAGTGTCCATCATATGTCGTTTATTTAGGTTCCTCAACCATATATATTAAGTAATTTATGTTGTTTATTTAAAAATATTTGACAACTAATTTCTTATTATTTAATTTCTATTTATGTCATTCTCCAAGGGTTAGCGTCGGCGCCTCCGGCCAGCTCCGACATTGCCCCCGGCCACCTCCGACGTCACCCCCGCACGGTACTACCACACTCTCGCTGCCCTCTAGTTCATACTACCTCAAACTTGCAAACATGCACAATCATATTTGGTTAATTTGTCATATGATGTTGTCATGAGAGTTGATCCCCTGAACATGAGCTAATTAGTCTTTGTCATATGAACTTGGTTAATTCGTCATATGATGTTGCCATGTGATGATGTTGCCATGTAATATTCGGTTCAAACATTAAAAATGAGTTAAAAAAACTAGAGGAATTTGTCTCGACGTCGACAATGCCCATCCTGCATCCTCGTCGTCGAGTAGGTGGCGGCCACCTGCTTGATAGGCGCCAGCATGTGCGGGACTGGGCTCCGCCAGGCTGGCACTGGGAGGTGCTACCTACCGGAGGCCGCACCTTGCTGCGTAATCCGGGTCTCATCGTTGACCCGGAGCTTCTTTGGTGCCGGTCGCATGGGCCATTATCGGTGATGAGGGAGCCAGCCCCCACGGAGGTGGTACGTCGTCATGTCAGGGAGGAGGACGAGATTGTCTATCGCTACATGGCCTTGTTGGACGCCAGGTTCTCCAATACCTGGCAGGTTCTCCACGGACATCACCCGAGCTATGATCTGGTGATGGTTTCTTATCTTTGGGTTGCCACCGCTTGCACCGTGAGGCGTCAGCTGGATTATTAGTATGAGTTATATGAATATGAGGTATATGAGTATGAGTTATATGAATATGAGGTATATGAGTATGAGTTATATAAGTATGAGCTATATGAGTATGAGCTATATGAGTATGAGTTATATGAATATGAGTTATATGAGTATGAGTTATATGAGTATGAGTTATATGAGTATGAGCTATATGAGTATGAACTATGAGTATGAGTTGTATGAGTATGAGTTATATGAATATGAGTTATATGAGTTGTTAAATAAGTATGAGTTATATGAGTTATATGAATATGAGTTGTATGAGCTGTTATGTGATGATGCATTCTGAATGCTGCTAATATTGTCGATGATGATGCATTCTGGTAGTAAACGTTAGCAGTAGCGCTTGAAAATATTAGCAGCAACGCTGTTTAGCAGTAGCGCTTTCTTTGATCAAGCGCTACTACCAAACTTATCAGTAGCGCTGCGTGTATCTGCGCTACTACTAGTTTTTAGCTCTAGCACGATAGCAGTAGCGCGTGGACCAGCGCTACTGCTACTAATATAACCAACACTACTAGTAGGGTTTTCCCTGGTAGTGTTGGGGACGGAGGTGGAATACCCGCCCCTACCTACAGGTGCGCGACGCCCACTTGGGCACGGAGGGTGGAACACACGCCCATGTCACCGGTGCAGGCTTCGTTCGATTACCAGCAGGTGTTCGGGTACCCGTTGCTGCCCTGAGGCTGGCCTAGCCCGGCCAGGGGGCGCGACCTAGGGTACCATTTAGGAAACCCGGGGGGGGGGGGACAGCGAGGCGCGCTGGGGCATTGCCCCGAGGATTCAGCACCCACCACCTGGGCGAGTCTTCCGGCCGATGGGCGCGGGGGTCTCCCCCTCGCTCGAGGGATCGCTCAGGTCGGGCCACGCCACACCGCTACAAGCCCGGGGACCGTGAGCGAGGAGCACGACCATAGGGCCTGCATCCCCGGGCCCCGCATCATCCCGTAACACCTGGGCGCCGCCCCCGCGATGCCCCGGCGCCACCTCTGCATCGTCCTTCAATTCTTCCAGAACCTACTTCATCCCATGAAACTCTCACGTAATAACGAGCTGAGGCTGTACACAACCAAGGCCCCCCGAGGACGAGGAAGGGGGTCTACACCACGCCTAGTGGAGAGGACGGAGGAATCAACACAGTCCCCCAATGACTTCCGGAATCAGGCGCCTAATGCCTCGGGGGTAGGGACACTCGCGACGCCAAAGCGTCCTCGTGACCTCCCATATACACCGCCACCGTGACACTCTCATGTAATAACGAGACGAGGCTGTATATGCCTAGGGCCCCCCGAGGATGCAGAAGGGGTCCACCCCATGCCTATTGGAAGCCCCATGCGCAGTGCTCCTGGGAGACAGTGGCGGTTAATAGCTAGGATGCTGGACGCGGCTTTTTCTCGTTTCTTCATTGCGTTTTAAGTTGACGCCCACTAGGACCTTTCCCTTTCTGCTGTATCCTGAGCTGTCGAGGGCTTACAGGTTTCTCTACTTGATGTTCTGAAAATAAAGAAGGGCGGGGATTTCGTTTCTATGTTCTCTCGCTTTGCTGAACTCATGTTATCTTTCCTCCTTTTGCTCTGATTGGTGTTTCACGGGAACCTCAGGAGGTCTCCGGTACTCCCGAGGCAATCGCAAAAAGAGGCGGAATGCGGAATCGCTCGAGCGCCAGAAAGGGGGCTCCTGGGCTCCGCCTTAGTAGCCTAACCGGTCATGATGCCACTCACCATTGTCGGCGATATCCAGGAGATCCGGTCCGCGTTGGGAATGGTGGGGCCCCGCCCTGTGATGTGCGAGCTCCGCGGCGGCAAGGAAATGTGAGGGACTGGGGCCTGACGACGTAGAGTGGCTTGAGTGTCAAAGGGGGCTCCTAAGCAGCATGCCTCAGGGGCCTCACTGGTCACAATGCCACTGGCCCACCCAGGGCGCCGGGGCTTTTCCCTGTGAGGAGAAACCTTGGAACGGGTTGCACCACACGGCGACAGGGAAATGCGCGGCACTGGGACCTGCAGACATAGAGTTCTGAAAGGGCCCTCAAACCACCCCAAAAGCAGGAAGGATACACCACGAACGAGCCCACACTCGCAGGACAAATCATCACCATGGCGACATCACAGGCTGGCAACAGTCGCGGCCAGTATGGAAGCGTCGCGCATACCTCGTCTTTAGGGAAAACGTTAAAAGGTACCCACCAGACACGACCTAGCTACTGTTAAACTTAACACATGGACCTATCAGGAGGACGAGGTTGTGAATCATATGGACACGTCGTCATCGGAGCCCATGCCACGGCCCTCTGGAGCAAGCCTTGTCACCAGGTCTTCCACATGAACCTCGACCCATTCGGCCAGGGCTCGGATCGTCTCTGGCACCGGATCCAGCACCGAAGCAAAGTCAAAGTCGGTGTCGAGGCGAAGGAGGTGGCGGAAGATGTCCGAGGCGGCCTGCCCCAAATGGTCGCGACTCTTCTCCTCCGCAAGCGCAAGGGCCTTCTCGGCGCCCGCCTCGAGATGTTGCACGACGCGATAGAAAAATCCCAAGCACGTGGAGTCGTCGGGAATCAGGGGACCCGAGACGCCTTTTCCACATATGTCGCTCAGAGCGCGGGAAGCCCTCTGCTCAAGGGGCCGAAACATCCTGGAGCGTTCAGGTTGAAGGCTACGAGCGTGGGCTGCCTCTTTGGAAGCCTCTCCAACCAGGGAAGCTGCGCCTTTCACTTCTTTGCAGATATTAGACAGTTTACCCTCGGCAGTGGCCTGCACGTCCAGTGCGGCCTATCGGCTTTGCACTTCCTTATCCAGCCTTTTTCCGTAGGGCAATGAGCTAATCTTGCAGGGAGCCATGGCGGTTGAGGAAGCGACTCCTAGAGCCTCAACTTCGCGCGCTAATCGAGAAGAAGGGTACGTGGAGCCTCCGCCACCCCCTAGTCTATCTCCTCCTGAAGCTTTGCTTCACGAGAGGCAAGGGATTCCTCGGCAAGCGACAACTAGCGCTCCCTCGTCTCGAGACGCTCCTCCTGTCAACACTGCTCCACCTCTAGAAGCAGAAGCAAGTCGGCGGATGCTTGAGGACTGACGTGGAAGGACTCCGCCCGCGGTCTCCCAGGGAGGCCCTCGGTGGAGCTTGCTCTTCAAGACGGGTGATGAGGGTGCAAAGCTCCCTGTGGCGGTCTTTGGAGGCCCTGCGCCTAGAATCGGCCTCATGAGCCTCAGCGAGAAGGCGCTCGCGGGCTTCTACCGCTACAGCGAGGGATGCCTCCGTCTCTGCCCGAGCGCGCTCCCGTGGCAGGAGCTGAGGTTCATGACGACCTCAAGGTGGCGCCACCGCAATGCAAGGTGCTGGCGCTCGCCTACCCGACGGGCTTCATGACTGTCAAGCCTCGCCCCAGACGTTGAAGCACGTTCGCAGCAGTGCGGAGCAAGCACCATGGTGCTGCGGGCGAACCTGAGACAGGCTCCAGAGGCCACCAGGGGTCCTTGCCACCCGTACAGCGAGCAAGAGAAGCATGCAAAGAATCACCCGGCCCGAGTCCATGCCCGGGGGCTGGGGGCTCTCGTGCGGCCGTTTCGTCAGCATTGAGCGCCCCACGGGGCACCTCATCTCCATGTTGGAGGGGTCCAACGGGAAGGCGTGGCATGGCCCGAGGAGGGGCCACATGCGATGTGATAGGCGTCCCCCCGAAGTACCGGAGGCCGCCACCGAAGAACACCACGGGATGTTCACGTGCATGAGGCTCAGGAGACCGAGCCCCATGGACTGCGAGAGAAGAGGCCTCGGGATGCCGGGCGACCTCCGGAGCTCGCGGCGCTGATCTGCCTCCCCGGCCGCCGATGTGAAACCTGAAGAACTAGGGTTCAGAATATAGGCACATAAAGGGAGGACAAGGGGGAACATGCGTGCTTACTCGTGAATGGCCATCAACTTCTTACTCGTTGGAGGACCTCGCGCCGGGGGGCGGCCACCCTCGGGCAACCTCCTCTTCCAGCCGGCAGGGGCGACCCAGCGGGGGGACTTGGTGGCCCTCGAGCGAGGCTCGAAAATGGGGGCAGCGCTTTCCACCGTCAACCGATCACTACCACCAACCCCGGCTTGACACGAAGCGAGAGCCGGGAGGACGGGCGATGGCGCACCGCCCACCCTGGTCATTTGGGTAACCGCACAACCAGGGTCTTCGGGGGGGGGGGGACGCCGGGGGGCGTGGCCTCCGGGGAACGCCTTTCCCCCTCAGGAAGGAGCACCCAATCATCAAAGAGCGGCATCTCCACGGCAAGAACTCCCGGGGGTTGAAGTTGTACAGCGGGAGGCTGTTCGGGGGGAGCTCGTCAGGATTGCCGCCGGTCAGCCGGCGAAGTAGCTTATGCAAGACATGAGGGGAAAAGGGGACGACTTGGGTCCTCATCGAGTCGCTAGGCCGTATGTAGGCTCACAAGGGGCGGGAGTGGCGCTGGAGGGGAGCAATCCATCGACATAGAAACTCGCGCACCACCATCGCCATCGTCACCCCCGCATGCCTCAGCTTTTCCAGCCGGATCAAGACCGGTGAGAGCCCGGGATCACTAAGCTCTTCGCGCTCCAACCCCCGGTTCGGTGTCGCGGGGGTCGGGGGAGGTTGGAACAGAGCTCCGGCCTCGGTAGCCTCAACCTACACCTACTGCCGCCGGAACCCTTCCTCTTTGCGCAGGAGCTCAGCGTATAGGACCCCGGGGGCTGTTGCATCGACAGTTCTCAAGGACGTGCACGCGGAGCACTGCACCTCGGAGATCAACTCAAGGGAGAAGAAATGGCGGAGCAATGCCACGAAAGGAGTAACGCAAACAAAAGCCTCGCACAAGAATGCAAAGGCAGACTGGAGTATCAATGAACGGGGGTCAAGGTGAAGCACATGGATCTGGTAATGCCAAAGCACTGCATTGAGGAAGCCTGTAACATCCCAAAATGATAAATTTTAAAATGTTAATATAATTATTATTAGATTGATTGTTTGTTTGCCTGAGTGATTGAAACTTGTGTGAAATTTGAAACTTTTCCAAACTTTTGAATGAGAGGGAATAAAATGACTTTCCCCTTCTCCGGTGAATTCAAATTCAATCTTTCAAAAGCAAAGAGAGAAGATGACATGACTTCTTCAACTATAAAGAATTTGAACGGAGATATTTGCATTGAATTCTTTTGCATTTCCATTTGTTTTCTTCGTGCAAGAAATGCCGGGAAATACATTCTGTCAAACAGAAAAGAGAGGAGGAACATGACCCTCAAATGCCCGGGCATTTTGAAAGTTATTTGCACCCTAAAACTTAGAGGGTCATTTGAAAATTATTTGCAAAAGAAAATAAATCTTTTAGGCAATTTGTGAAAATAATTTTTTCTGAAGTTTTTATTTTTACCGTGGAAAAATGCCCATCATCTATATTTTATTTTTCTGATAATTTTAGTATATAAAAACTCATTATTCCAAATTGATTTGATTTCCTTTTTATCTTTTTAGTTTCCTAATTTTAAAAATAGGAAAGGAATCGTTTTTGTTAGGAAAGACCTGCTGGCCCATTAAGACTTTCCAAACTTGGCCCAACAGGAGATCTTCTCCTACCTTTCTTCTTCTTCACGTCACAGGAAGTTTTCCTTCCATGGACAGAAGGTCCCCACCTCCGGGATTCGCGAAGCTCTTCCCTTCCCAGCGCCTCCCGTCGCCTCTATAAGAACCCCCATTGACTCCTCGTACCATTCCCGTTGAAACCATCCCCTTTCCTCGCCTCTAGCTCGCGCGCCACCCGCCTTAAACTCGCCGGAGCCGAAGCTCCGGGAGCCCTCTGTACACTCCCTGCCTCGCCCCCCCCTACCACCCCGTCGCCCCCTGGCATCCCTGCACCCCGCCACCCCTTCGGCCCCCTCCTCCAACACCCACCCCGCCGGCCACACTCCCGCACCCCGCCCCATCGCCCCATTACCAGCGAGCAGCAGCACCGCCAGCAACTTCCCCGTCGCCCCCCCCCACCTGCAGGCTCCCTCCACCTAGCCGCCCTCCCTCCACCTCACCGCCCCCTCGTCGGAACGCAGCCCCCACCTTGCCGGAGTTTGCCTCCAACAGGAACTCGCCGGAGCTCCTGCTGCTCCCTCCCGTCGCCCCCACGCCCCGCCGACGCCACCAACCTTCCGTCCGAGCCATCCTCCATCACCTGGACCCCTCCACCGCCTCGGCCGGCCACCGGAGGAACCTTCCCGCCATCTTCTCCAACTCCGGCTACTAACTCGAGTGAGATTCACGAAATCCCGTATTGCAGTTTTTTCAAAAAAGTGCAATCTTAGAAAATTCATATCTATTATTCTATAACTCCGAATTAGGTGATTCTTTTTGCGTTGGATCACAAATGTTATGTAGTTTCTGTAGATATATAATTTGTCCATGTTTGGATTTATAAAATTTGAGTTAGATCAGATTTGAATTAAAGCTTGTTTTGCTTATTCCGGGAGTTTAATAATAGCTTTTAATTTGATTCTTTTTGCTGCTGCTTCCTATTGATCATATCTTTCAGTAGTTTAAGTTTCAATTTTTTCAAAATATTTTTAATTGGGTTTTTTACCAAAACAGATTCTGTTTTAGTTCTTTTAGGATTATAGCTATTTCTTTTTCTATATTTGTTTTTAAATTAGTTTCTTTTATATTTGAGAAAGTTTATATTTGGTTTCCTTTTAGATAACAGTAGGTTTGCAACAAGTTTTGATTTTTATTTTTATATGTTGTCATGAAATCAATTCTAGTTCTCTAATAACTTGCAATTGGTTTCTCCACGGTTTCAAATCCCGTTTGGAAATACTTTCAAATAGTTTTGTGAAAAAATACTTTATTTTATCTTAGTTAAATTTATATGTTAGTTCCCTGTTATTTAAGTATTTTATTTTCTGTTAGACAAAAACTATTTAGTGTTGATGTACTAGAAGACTCCCTAGTTTTATTTGAAGTTTCTTTCGGATTCTTTTTCGCTCTCTCTTTTGTTTTGATTGCTAGAATGATTGCTAGTATGAGTGCTTATGTGAATGATATGTTTGTTATATAGATTTCATCGGAGAGTGACGAGTAGTCTATCAAGCTATTTGTCGAGAAATTCTTCTTCGTCAACATCGCCAGGCAAGTCACTTTGATCATACTATCACGTATGTTTTATGCATCGTAGTTCTACCATCCTATGCCCAATTGCATGCTGCTTAGGTGCTTGGAAATTTTAGTATAGGTTGTAGTATCATGTGGTAGGCACACAACAACCCCGATACTTGGCCCCGGGACGACGGAGTTCATATTGCCATGCTTGAGTAGACGGGGTTTCGGTTCAGTGCATAACAGGAGTGATGCAAGGTTGATTAAATAATCAGGACCGGTTAAGACAAGATTTTCAAGACCTCGGACGCAATGCAACTCTGGGTGAAGGACGGTTGATCGGCTCCCTGAAGAACCCAGTGGATGACCCAGGATGCTGGAGAGGCCATGACATCCTGCAGAAACCTTCACCCAGGCTCGAAGAGACGGACGGAGACTTCAAGACTCAAGGCTTACTTGCACAGACACAAGTCATTATGGGCTCTGGCTTGGTTGGACAACGCGGCGACTCTGGACAGGCGGTGCTAGCAGATGTAGAAGAACGGTAGGAATGGATGGGCACCGACAGGGATTCAGAGGGACCCGTTGAAAGACCATGTTTTGATCATCCGGTCTTCAAACACCCTGAAGTGCGAGGACATACACGAAGGCGATCAAATCTTGTGGGGAACGTGTGCAAAACTCTGCAGAGTACTCAAACCTAATCGATTAGCCGTGTCCACGGTCATGGACAACTTGAGCCAAAGGAACTGAAGTTATCTGAAATTCTCAACACAAATAACAATATTGATGTGGGTATTATTGACAACATGGGTACGAGAATTGGTTGGTGGAACCATCTCGTTAACAACCAACAATGTAGTAACATTTTGCTTTTAGCCCTCTCTTGATGTAGGAGAAAACTTGCTTTTCGCTAAAAACTTATAGCCCCAACTGCCATATATGCATCTAGTACAAATGATTACTTTTCACCCCTCTCTTATGTGACTTGCCGGCATATTCAATATACTGACCTACACGGCTGCAACGTCTTATGTTGCAGATATTTTTCTTCGACGAGTAAGAGTACGATTCAGGGTTACGGTCTACACTCAACTTGCCCTTGGTGTTTGTTGGGACTCCAATCCCTTGACTGCTTCCGCTGAAATATTTAAGGTATATATCAGTTTTTTGCTATTTACATGTGATTGCACTTTGATATATACATTGATGTACTGTGTGTGCCAGCATACTGATCCAGGGATGGCATAGAAACACAGAGGCTTGACTCGTCTTGAGTCGGGTCGCTACAAAGCCCGAGAATGGCGGCAGTACACCAGAAATGAGGTCGTGGAAATGGAGAGGAACCGCGGGGGACGCCCTCTCCCTCCGAGGCCATGAGCCCGGCCAGATCTGGGTAGCCCCCACTCATTGAGTCGGCAGCAACTACCAGCTGAACTTTCTTCAACCCCTCGAGGTTCACCACACTCGAC
>NC_058522.1:204326485-204328985 GCF_904849725.1 Hordeum vulgare subsp. vulgare | reverse complement strand
ACAACAACGACAAGAACAACAACAACAACAATAACAACAACAACGACAACAACAAGGACAACAACAACAATTACCAAAACAACAACAAAAGCGATAGCAACGACAACAACAACAACAACAACAACAACAACAACAATAACAACAACAACGACAACGACAACAACAACAACAGCAACAACAACGACGACAACGACAACAACAAAAACAACAAGGATGACAACGAGAACGACGACGACGACGACAACGACGAGAACAACGATAATAATGAGAAGAACGACAACAACGATAACAATAACAACAACGACATCAACGACAACAACGGCAAAAATGACAACAACAACAACAACAACAACCGAAACAACGAAGGCGACAACGAGAATGACGATGACAACAACAACAGAAACAACAACATCAACAACGACAACAACAAAAACAACAACAAAGACGATGACGACAACGACAATGACGACGATGACAAGAACAATGACAACAACAACAACAAAAACAATGACAACAGCAACAACAACGAAAACAACAACATGAATGACAACAACAAGAACAACAACAACAACAATAACTACAATAATGATATCAACGACAACAATAACAACAAAAATGTCAAACACGACGATAACACCGCCGCCGCCGCCGACGATGATGATGATGATGATGACAACGACGACAACAACAACAATAACAACAACCACAAGGATGACGACGATAACAACGACATCAACGATAACGACGACAACAACGACAATGACGAGAACAACGAGAAGAACGATAGCAACAACAACAACAATGACAACAACGACATTAACGACAACAGTGACAACAACGACAACAACGACAACAACAACAACAACAACAACAACAATAACAACAACAACAACAACAACAACAACGAAGACGACGACGACAACAACAACAGCAACAACAACAACAACGACAATGACACATCACCAACAACAACAATGGAGACGACGACGACAGCAACAACAGCAATAGTAGCAGGAACAACAACAATAACAACAACAAGATCAACAACAACAACAACAACAATAAGAACAACAACAACAACAACAAGAACCACGACGATGACAATGACGACAGAGACGACAACAACGATAATGATCAGAACAACGACAACAACCACAATAATAACAACAATGACAAAAACGACAACAGCAACAACAACAACTACAACAACAACAACAATGACAAAAACAACAACAAAGACGACATCGACAACAATGAAGACGACGACAACAACAACAACAACAACAACAATAAGAACAACAACAAGAACAACGACGATGACGACGATGACGACGATGACGACGACGACGATAGAAACAATAACAACAACAACAACAACAACAACAACAACAACAACAACAACAACAACGACAACACGGCAACAACAACAACAACAACAACAACAACAACAACAACAACGACGATGACGACGATGATGATGACAACAATAAAAAAACAAGAACAACAACGACAACAACAACAACGACGATGACGACAACAACAACGACAACAACAACAAGGACGATGACAACAACAACAAAAACAACAACAACAACAACAACAACAACAACAACAACAACAACAAAGACGATGACGACGACGACAATGACGAAAACAACGACAATGACAAGAACAACGACAACAACGACAACAAAAATAACAAAAAAAATGACAACGGCAACAACATCGAAAACAACGACATCAACGACAACAACAACAAGAACGACAACAGCGACAACAACAACAACAATAACAACAAAAACAACAAAGACGACGATAACAATGATGACGACGACGACGATGATAACGATGATGATGACGACGACGACAACGACGACGACGTCGATGAGGACGACAATGACTACAAGAACAACAACAACAACAACCATAAGGACGACGACGAGAACGACGATAACAACGACAACGATGACAATGATGAGAACAACGAGAAGAACGATAACAACAACAACAACAATGACAACAGCGACATTAACGACAACAGTGACAACAACGACAACAACAACAACAACAACAACAACAACAACAGCAATAACAACAACAACAACAACGAAGACGACGACGACGACAACAACAGCAGCAGCAACAACAACAACAACAATAACAAAAACAAAAACAACAACAACAACAACAACAACAACAACAACAACAACGACGACAAAGATGATGACGATGACAACGACAATAACAACACCACCAACAACAACAACGACAACAACAACAACAACAACAACAACAATAACAACGACGACGATGACGATGACGACAACGACGACGACGATAACGACAACAACAGCAGCAGCAAGAATAACAACAACAACAACAACAACAACAACAACAACAACAACCACGACGACGACAGAGACAACAACAACGATAATGATGAGAACAACGACAATAACAACAACAACGACGACAGAAACGACAACAGCAGCAACAACAA
>NC_058522.1:204268985-204308985 GCF_904849725.1 Hordeum vulgare subsp. vulgare | reverse complement strand
TAAGGAGTTTCCAAATCTGACCCGTTTAGTATCTTCTCTTTCCTCTCGTCATTCACGTTACTAGGAACTTCCATGACAGGAACCAAGAAATCCTCCCCTTCCGGAATTCGCGAATCTCCTTCCCTCCCAACACCTCCTCACCACCTATAAATGATCCCCATGGCCTCATCGTTCCATTCTCGTTGGAACCGCTGCCTCTCCCCTCCTCCTTTCCCCCTACGGAGTTTGCCGGAGCCGGCCAGAGGAACCCTCACGGGCGACCTTCCCCATCTCCCTACCGAGCCTCTCCAGCACCCCACCCCGCCGTTGTTCCCCACGCCACTGCCGCCCCTCCTCCGCCACACCCCACCAACCTGTCGGCCCCCTGCAAGGCCACATCGCCCCTGCCGCACCTGTTGCCTGGGACGCCTCCACCATCGGGACCAGGAGCACGCCGCCCCTACCAGGATCCCCCTCGCACCCCCCTCCACCGGCCCCCTTCTCCGCCACCCCACCCCCGCTGGCGACCACCTCTCCACCTCGCCGGAGCTGCCCCCCCCCCCCCCATCGCCGGAGCATCCCTGTCCAGCGACTCCAACCACAGGAGGTAAATCCACCTTCCTCTTTTTTCTTTTGTTTGTCTTTTTTTGTGTTGTTTAGTTCTACCGTTAGATCTATATCGAACAGTGTAGATTGGAGGCCACATACCTCTTCGGTTCTTTTAAAAGAACCGGTGGTTTATTTAGTTAGCCGACATGGTTTGGTTAGTTTGCGGCCGCCCGCTAGATAGCCAAAAACGTGCACACCGATTAACCAATCAGATCTTGCCACGTCGCCGTTTTCGTTTTTATTTTAAATCTGTAACATAATTAATTCTGTTTTCGTTTTCTTTATATCTTTTAATCTAGAAGTCCAATGAAGCTGATTCTTTTTGCGTTAGATCACAATTTTCTTGTAGTTTCCGAAAATATATAATTTTTCTATGTTTGGATTTATAAAATTTGAATTTGATCAGATTTGAATTAATGCTTGTTTTGCTTATTCTGGGAGTTCAAAAATAGCTTTAATTTGATTCTTTTTTCTGCTGCTTCCTAGTGATCATATCTTTCTGTAGTTTAAGTTTCAATTTTTTTAAGTATTTTTACTTGGGGTTTTATGAAAAACAGATTCTGTTTTGATTAGGTGAATTGAATTTCTTCACTTTATGCAATAGTAGTTTTATGCTAGTGATCTTATTTTTCTTGTTAATGATTGTAGTGCTTGTGGTGTGTATTTGTTTGTATCGATAGATCACCCGGAGTGCGAAGTTTTTATGCATCGTAGTTCTACCTTCCTATACCCTTTCGCATGCGGACTAGGTACTTGGAAAAATATGGTTACTTTATATACTATCATGTGGTAGGCACCCAACAAGCCTGTTACTTGGCCCGGGACGACAAAATCTATTTTGCTATGCTTGAGTAGACGGGGTTCTGGTTGAGAGTTTATCACGAGTGATGCGAGAATAATTTAATAACCAATACCGGTTAAGACAAGACTTTTCAAGACCTCAAGATGCAATGCAACTCTTGGTGAAGGACGGTTTAGATGGGCTCCCTAGAGAAACCAGTGGACGACCCGAGATGCATGGGGAAGCGCCATGACATCCTGCACAGCCAGAAGTCATTATGGGCTCTGGCTTGGTTGGACAACGTGGCGACTATGCACACGCGGTGCTAGCAGATGAAGAAGAACGGTAGGAATGGATGGGCACCGACAGGGATTCAGAGGGACCCGTTGAAAGACCATGTTTTTTTCATCCGGTCTTCAAACACCCTGAAGTGCGAGGACATACTCAGAGGCGATCAAATCTTGTGGGGAACGTGTGCAAAACTCTGCAGAGTACTCAAACCTAATCGATTAGCCGTGTCCACGGTCATGGACAACTTGAGCCAAAGGAACTGAAGTTATCTGGATTTCTCAACACCATTTAATATATTTGATGAGGGTAATTATTGACAACTCGGGTACGAGAACTGGTTCGCGGAACCATCTCGTCAACAACCAACAAAGTAGTAATATTTTACTTTCAGCCCCCTCTTGATGTAGGAGAAAACTTGCTTTTCGCTAAAAATTTATAGACCCACCTGCCATATATGCATATAGTATAGATGACATTTTACCCCTCTCTTATGTGACTTGCCGGCATATTCAATATACTGACCTACACGGCTGCAACGTCTTATGTTGCAGATATTTTTCTTCGACGAGTAAGAGTACGATTCAGGGTTACGGTCTACACTCAACTTGCCGTTGGTGTTTATTGGGACTCCACTCCCTTGACCACTTCCGCTGAAATATTTAAGGTATATATCAGTTTTACGCTATTTACATGTGATTGCACTTTGATATATACATTGATGTACTGTGTGTGCCAGCATACTGATCCAGGGATGGCACAGAAACACAGAGGCTTGACTCGTCTTGAGTCGGGTCGCTACAGAGATGGTATCAGAGCACATGTTGACTGTAGGACGTGACCCTAGAAACTGGAAATCCCTTAGGGAAGAATCTCTCAAAAAAATTATTTTCAAGAACATCCTTTACTTCTCATCCCTTCTGATTTAATCAAACGTTCTCTCTCACCTCCAATAGTTAGACAATGCCCTTTCCCCTGTGACTACGTGAAGGATCAACCGACTCCCACTTCAAAGTAAAGAGGATTTTACCACACGTTTGAAGAATTGAAGCTACACCAACAGTAGACTCTCAAGACCCGAAGAACTCGAAGACCCTGAAGTGTTCGAATATTTATATGACCATTAGAAGTCCAAACCCCTGTGATATACCCATGTTAGATACGATGATTTGCGAGCTGTCATGTAACATCCCAAAATTATAAATTTTGGAATGTCAATATAATTATTATTAGATTGTTTGTTGGTTGCCTGAGTGATTGAAACTTGTGTGAAATTTGAAACTTTTCGAAACTTTTGAATGAGAGGGAATAAAATGACTTTCCCCTTCTCCGGTGAATTCAAATTCAATCTTTTAAAAGCAACGAGAGAAGATGACATGACTTCTTCAACTATAAAGAATTTGAACGAGATATTTGCATTTGAATTCTCTTGCATTTTTATTTGTTTTCTTGGTGCAAGAAATGCCGGGAAATACTTTCTTTCAAACAGAAAACAGAGGAGGAACATGACCCTCAGACCCACGGGCATTTTGAAAGTTGTTTGAACCCTAAAACATAGAGGGTCATTTGAAAATTATTTGCAAAAGAAAATAAACCTTTTAGGCAATTTTGTGAACATAATTTTTTGTGAAGTTTTTATTTTTGTCGTGGAAAAATGCCCATCATCTATATTTTACTTTTCTGATAATTTTAGTATATAGAAACTCTTTATTTCGAATTGATTTGATTTCCTTTTTATCGTTTTAGTTTCCTAGTTTTAAAAATAGGAAAGGAGTCACTTTTAAATGGAAATAAGAGCTGGCCCATTAAGCACTTTCCTATTCTAGCCCAACAGGAGATCATTTTCTTCCTCTCTCTCTCTCACGTCATAGAGATTTTTCCTTCCATGGACACAGGAATCCCCACCTCCGGGATTCGCGAAGCTCTTTCCCTCCCAGCACCTCCCGTCGCCCTATAAGAACCCCCACACCCTCCTCTATCCATTTTCCCCAAGAACCATACCTCTCCTCGCCTCTAGCCGCAGCCCCCGCCTCGCCGGAGTTCATCTTCAACATGAACTCGCCGGAGGTCCTGCTGCCTCCTCCCGTCGCCCCACGCCCCGCCGGCACCACCAACCTTCGGCCGAAGCCCTCCTCCCCCGCCTGGACCCCTCCGCTGCCTCGGCCGGCCACCGGAGCCACCTTCCCGTCGTCTTCTCCAACTCCGGCGATTAACTCCGGTGAGATTGACGAAATCCCGTATTGAAGTTTTTTCAGAAAATTGCAATCTTAGAAAATTCATATCTATTAGTATATAACTCCGAATTAGGTGATTCCTTTTGCGTTGGATCACAAATTTTATGTAGTTTCTGTAGATATATAGTTTGTCTATGTTTGGATTTATAAAAATTGAGTTAGATCATATTTGAATTAAAGCTTATTTTGATTATTCCGGGATTTTAAAAATAGCTTTTAATTTGATTCTTTTTGCTGCTGCTTCCTATTGATCATATCTTTCAGTAGATTAAGTTTAAAATTTTTCTAAAATATTTTTAATTGGGGTTTTTACCAAAACAAATTCTGTTTTAGCGCTTTTAGGACTATGGCTATTATTTTTCTGTAAATTGTTTTAAAATATTTTCTTTATTATTTCAAAAAGATTATTGTTTTGTTTATGTTAGTTCAACAGTAGTTTTGCAACAAGTTTGTATTTTATTTTTATTTGTTTTCATGAAATCAATTCTAGCTCCGTAGTAACGTGCAATTGTTTTCACCGCTGTTTCAAATCCCGTTTCGGATTACTTTCAAAAAGTTTTGTGAAAATTATTTTATTTTACCTTAGTTAAACTTATATCTTAGTTTCTTGTTATTTTTTTCTGTTAGACAAAACTATTTAGTGTTTGACCTAGTAGAAGACTCCCTAGTCTTATTTGAAGTTTCTCTCGGATTTCCTATTCGCTCTCTCTTTTGTTTTGATTGCTAGAATGATTGCTAGTATGAGTGCTTATGTGAATGATATGTTTGTTATATAGATATCATCGGAGAGTGACGAGTAGTCTATCAAGTTATTTTCTCGAGGAATTCTTCTTCGTCAACATCACAGGCAAGTCACTTTCATCATACTATCACCCATGTTTTATGCATTATAGTTCTACCATCCTATGCCCAATTGCATGCTGCCTAGGTACTTGGAAACTTTAGTTAGTTGTAGTATCATGTGGTAGGAACACAACAACCCCGACACTTGGCCCCGGGACGACAATTTCTTAATGCTATGCTTGAGTAGACGGGTTATCGGTTGAGTGTATACCACGAGTGATGCGAGATTGATATAATAATAAAGACCGGACTAAGACAAGATTTTCAAGACCTCGGACGCAATGCAACACTGGGTGAAGGACGGTTGACCGGCTCCCTGGAAAACCCAGTGGATGCCCGGGATGCTGGAGAGGCCATGTCATCCTGCGGAAAGCTTCACCCAGGCTAAAAGAGAAGGACGGATATTTTCAAGACCCAAGGCTTACCTGCACAGCCACAAGTCATTATGGGCTCTGGCTTGGTTGGACAACGCGGCGACTCTGGACAGACGGTGCTAGCAGATGTAGACGAACGGTAGGAATGGATGGGCACCGACAGGGATTCAGAGGGACCCGTTGACACACCATGTTTTGATCATCCGGTCTTCAAACACTCTGAAGTGCGAGGACAAACACGGAGGCGATCAAATCTTGTGGGGAACGTGTGCAAAACTCTGCAGAGTACTCAAACCTAATCGATTAGCCGTGTCCACGGTCATGGACGACTTGAGCCAAAGGAACTGAAGTTATCTGGATTTCTCAACACCATTATATATATATATTTGATCAGGGTAACTATTGACAACTCGGGTACGAGAACTGGTTGGCGGAACCATCTCGTTAACAACAAACCTTGTAGTAACATTTTGATTTCAACCCCTCTTGTTGTTGGATAAAACTGGCTTTATGCAAAACTTAGCTCCACCGACCAAATATGCATGTAGAGATAGTTGATTATTACTTTACCCCTCTCTTATGTGACTTGCCGGCATATTCAATATGCTGACCTACACGGCTGCAACGTCTTATGTTGCAGATATTATTCTTCGACGAGTAAGAGTACGATTCAGGGTTACGGTCTACACTCAACTTGCCGTTGGTGTTTATTGGGACTCCACTCCCTTGACCGCTTCCGCTGAGACATTTAAGGTATATATCAATTTTACGCTATTTACATGTGATTGCACTTTGATATATACATTGATGTACTGTGTGTGCCAGCATACTGATCCAGGGATGGCACAGATACAGAGAGGCTTGACTCGTCTTGAGTCGGGTCGCTACAAAGATGGTATCAGAGCACATGTTGACTGTAGGACGTGACCCTAGAAACTGGAAATTTCTTAGGATAGGATCTCTGAAAAAAAATCTTATTTTCGAGAACACCTTTCACTTCTCATCTCTTCTGATTTCATCAAATGTTCTCTCTCACCTCCAATAGTTAGACAACGCCCTTTCCCCTTTGACCACGTGAAGGATCAACCGACTCCCACTTCAAAGTAAAGAGGATTTCATCATGCAGTTGAAACTGCACCAATTGAAGACTCTCAAGACCCGAAGGATTCGAAGACCCTGAAGTGTCCGAATAATTATATGACCATTAGAAGTCCAAACCCCTTTTATGTAGCCACGTTAGATACGATGAATTGTGAGCCATCGTTGGCGTGTGTTTTCCGACGGCCACAAATAAAACCTATTCTCAAAAATATTGTTTGTATTGTGTGCATCTCCCTCCCTCTCTTACCCGTCTCATCCACAAAACCTCAACCCTACCTAATGGAGTATGAAGCTGGACTTGTAGTCTCTGGACCAATGACCCAACTGGAGGCTGAGATATGGATTCAGAACATGGAGAAGCACTTCGGGAGCAACTTGATCTCAAGGAAGCATGAAGTGGAACACGCTCTCCAGTACTTTACCCAAAGTGCTGCTATCTGGTGGAAAATGCACCATGCCATACAAGGATTTAGTGGAGCAGAAAGTTGGGAAGAATTCAAGAAGACTCTGTTAAGATCCCGTCTCATTCGGAAGTGCTATGATTATCCGAAGGAGAAGACCTGTGCATGCAAGATCTGTGGATAGATAGGACACACCCAGGAAGAACACAAGGGTGGATGCCCTCATTGCGAAGAAAATCACCCAGCCGAGGAGTGCCCAACTAGTCAGGTGACTTGTTTCTTGTGTGAAGGAACCACCCAGTACCCAGCTCAGTGTCACAGTTACCCCAAGGTGCAACAAGTTGTCAAGCAGCAGAAATAAGCAGTGAAGGAAACCCTCAAGAAGAAGATTCTAGAAGAATCGGTGATGAACGAAAATATTGAAGACCCTGATGGACAAGGTCTGACCAGATTTTTTTTCCAATGCATGCTACTCATGTGGAGAAGAAGGACATTATTCACAGGATTGTACGAAGAGAAGCAAGAGTATCTGGGAAACTTCCCGATGGAAAAAGTGGAGATTGATCCACTTGAAATAGAAGAACTGGCCAAAATAAAGGAGTCCGGAAAGAAGGAAAAGTACCCTCGGAAGAGCCAAATCTCTGTAGATATAGACCTGAGTCATGTCAGATGTTACAAGTGTATGGAATTTGGCCACCACAAATACATGTGCTCAGGAAGGAAGCCGGGAACCCAAGGAGAAAACGCAACCACTAAGACGCCTCGAGACTTGTCAGAAATCATTTGCTTTTGTTGCAAGGAAGCAGGACATTTTGCCAGCGATTGTCCACAAAGGAAGAAAGCTAAGAAGGAGTAGTTAAGTTTTGACCGCGGCAATTAGTGTAATCTGAAGCACTCTTGTTTTTCATGAGATCATGGAGTGAAATTTTTGTAACAGAAGTCCCTGAGATTGTAATAACATCATGAATAAATGGAATTTATTGTCTCATGATTGCCTATGTTGAAACTGTATGTGTTGTTTCTCATCGAACAAAGATCTATGAACATTATGAGGATATGAGAAAATATGGTCTATGTAGACATGAGTATAATTCAATTTTAAGTGTGGTAGTAATCGGTAAACCCACAGGATCCATTGAGTAGGAGTGTACCATGATTATCAAGGAGCACCTCGGAAAGTTCGAGTGGAACTATAGTACCTCCAAGAGAGGCAGATGAATAAAGTTGGCAGAAATGCTCGACCATACCGAACAATGTGGATGGCAGCATTTGTAATAGAGTACTTTTGAATTGGAGTTTTTGATAAGAAATTAAGGATGTAATAAAGGTTTGATTATGAAATGCATATGATTTATGGAAGAAGCTATGATGGATCAGCAAACGTTTTCTTAGGAGCATATGACAACTTGAGAGTGGTGCAGAAACGATAGATGTTTCGTTCAGCTTGCAGAACCAATGGATTATCCGAACTTCGTTCGTGGACAAGAGAAATTCTGCAACGCTTGTGAGGATGCCCGAGTGTTAGAATGCGAGATTCGCTAAACCTTATACAGAGAAATGATTTGGGTGGGGAATGGATTGATCACCATGACGACTTACTCTTATCATTTATCTTGCTATTCGGAATGGTAAATCTGAGAGACTTACCCATATAGAGAGACGATGTTCTTTGAAGCTTTTGTTTAAGCCTTAGAATGGTATAAGAAAAGCCCATGTACATGGCACTTGTTGTCACGCGTAGGAAATTTTACGGTGAGGATGAAAACCAAGACCCCTCTCTCTGCAGGATAACCACAAATGGTAGACCACCATGAGAACCATCGATATGTTATTTAGAATTGACCACGAGACTGTCAGTTAAGAAGACCGAGTGACGAAAGAAGCTTATATCAACAGACGATATGAAGATTGTGAGGAGTCATGATGCCAAAAACCCCAGAGGATCGTGAAAGCATTTTGAGGGACCAGTATCTCTCATTTTAAGTGTGGTAGCATCCCACCTTGCCGGAGATTGGATTTGTTAGAAGACCCCCAAACCCTAACCTTTCTTTCTAGCCTCTTCGAATCTCGAGGACGAGATTCATTTTAAGTGTGGTAGTTTGTAACATCCCAAAATTACAAATTTTAGAATGTTAATATAATTATTATTAGATTGTTTGTTGGTTGCCTGAGTGATTGAAACTTGTGTGAAATTTGAAACTTTTCGAAACTTTTGAATGAGAGGGAATAAAATGACTTTCCCCTTCTCCGGTGAATTCAAATTAAATCTTTTAAAAGCAACGAGAGAAGATGACATGACTTCTTCAACTATAAAGAATTTGAACGGAGATATTTGCATTTGAATTCTCTTGCATTTTTATTTGTTTTCTTCGTGCAAGAAATGCCGGGAAATACTTTCTGTCAAACAGAAAAGAGAGGAGGAACATGACCCTCAAACCCACGGGCATTTTGAAAGTTGTTTGAAGCCTAAATCTTAGAGGGTCATTTGAAAATTATTTGCAAAAGAAAATAAACCTTTTAGGCAATTTTGTGAAAATAAGTTTTTCTGATGTTTTTATTTTTGCCGTGGAAAAATGCCCATCATCTATATTTTATTTTTCTGATAATTTTAGTATATAGAAACTCTTTATTTCGAATTGATTTGATTTCCTTTTTATCGTTTTAGTTTCCTAGTTTGAAAAATAGGAAAGGAATCACTTTTAAATGGAAATAAGAGCTGGCCCATTAAGCACTTTCCTATTCTAGCCCAACAGGAGATCATCTTCTTCCTCTGTCTCTCTGACGTCACAGAGATTTTTCCTTCCATGGACACAGGAATCCCCACCTCCGGGATTCGCGAAGCTCTTTCCCTCCCAGCACCTCCCGTCGCCCCTATAAGAACCCCCACGCCCTCCTCTATCCATTTTCCCCAAGAACCATACCTCTCCTCGCCTCTAGCCGCAGCCCCCGCCTCGCCGGAGTTCATCTTCAACATGAACTCGCCGGAGGTCCTGCTCCCTCCTCCCATCGCCCCACGCCCCACCGGCACCACCAACCTTCGGTCGGAGCCCTCCTCCCCCGCCTGGACCCCTCCGCTGCCTCGGCCGGCCACCGGAGCCACCTTCCCGTCGTCTTCTCCAACTCCGGCGACTAACTCCGGTGAGATTCACGAAATCCCGTATTGCAGTTTTTTCAGAAAATTGCAATCTTAAAAAATTCATATCTATTAGTATATAACTCTGAATTAGGTGATTCCTTTGGCGTTGGATCACAAATTTTATGCAGTTTCTGCAGATATATAATTTGTCTATGTTTGGATTTATAAAAATTGAGTTAGATCAGATTTCAATTAAAGCTTATTTTTCTTATTCCGGGATTTTCAAAATAGCTTTTAATTTGATTCTTTTTGCTGATACTTCCTATTGATCATATCTTTCAGTAGTTTAAGTTTCAAATTTTTTAAAATAATTTTAATTGGGGTTTTGAGCAAAACAGATTCTGTTTTAGCTCTTTTAGGACTATGGCTATTATTTTTCTGTAAATTGTTTTAAAATACTTTCTTTATTATTTCAAAAAGATTATTGTTTTGTTTATGTTAGTTCAACAGTAGTGTTGCAACAAGTTTGTATTTTATTTTAATTTGTTTTCATGAAATCAATTCTAGCTCCGTAGTAACGTGCAATTGTTTTCACCGGTTTTTCAAATCCCGTTTCGGATTACTTTCAAAAAGTTTTGTGAAAATTATTTTATTTTACCTTAGTTAAACTTATATCTTAGTTTCTTGTTATTTTTTTCTGTTAGACAAAACTATTTAGTGTTTGACCTAGTAGAAGACTCCCTAGTCTTATTTGAAGTTTCTCTCGGATTTCCTATTCGCTCTCTCTTTTGTTTTGATTGCTAGAATGATTGCTAGTATGAGTGCTTATGTGAATGATATGTTTGTTATATAGATGTCATCCGAGAGTGACGAGTAGTATATCAATTTATTTTCTCGAGGAATTCTTCTTCGTCAACATCACAGGCAAGTCACTTTGATCATACTATCACCCATGTTTTATGCATTATAGTTCTACCATCCTATGCCCAATTGCATGCTACCTAGGTACTTGGAAACTTTAGTTTAGTTGTAGTATCATGTGGTAGGAACACAACAACCCCGACACTTGGCCCCGGGACGACAATTTCTTAATGCTATGCTTGAGTAGACGGGTTATCGGTTGAGTGTATACCACGAGTGATGCGAGATTGATATAATAATCAAGACCGGACTAAGACAAGATTTTCAAGACATCGGACGCAATGCAACACTGGGTGAAGGATGGTTGACCGGCTCCCTGGAAAACCCAGTGGATGCCCGGGATGCTGGAGAGGCCATGTCATCCTGCGGAAAGCTTCACCCAGGCTCAAAGAGACGGACATATATTTTCAAGACCCAAGGCTTACCTGCACAGCCACAAGTCATTATGTGCTCTGGCTTGGTTGGACGACGCGGCGACTCTGGACAGGCGGTGCTAGCAGATGTAGACGAACGGTAGGAATGGATGGGCACCGACAGGGATTCAGAGGGACCCGTTGAAAGACCATGTTTTGATCATCCGGTCTTCAAACACCCTGAAGTGCGAGAACAAACATGGAGGAGATCAAATCTTGTGGGGAACGTGTGCAAAACTCTGCAGAGTACTCAAACCTAATCGATTAGCCGTGTCCACGGTCATGGACGACTTGAGCCAAAGGAACTGAAGTTATCTGGATTTCTCAACACCATTATACATATATTTGATGAGGGTAACTATTGAAAACTCGGGTACGAGAACTGGTTGGCGGAACGATCTCGTTAACAACAAACCTTGTAGTAACATTTTGATTTCAACCCCTCTTGTTGTTGGATAAAACTGGCTTTATGCAAAACTTAGCTCCACCGACCAAATATGCATGTAGAGATAGTTGATTATTACTTTACCCCTCTCTTATGTGACTTGCCGGCATATTCAATATGCTGACCTACACGGCTGCAATGTCTTATGTTGCAGATATTATTCTTCGACGAGTAAGTGTACGATTCAGGGTTACGGTCTACACTCAACTTGCCGTTGGTGTTTATTGGGACTCCACTCCCTTGACCGCTTCCGCTGAGACATTTAAGGTATATATCAGTTTTACGCTATTTACATGTGATTGCACTTTGATATATACATTGATGTACTGTGTGTGCCAGCATACTGATCCAGAGATGGCACAGATACACAGAGGCTTGACTCGTCTTGAGTCGGGTCGCTACACGTCATTGGTGTGTGTTTTCCGACGGCCACAAAAAAAACCCATTCTCAAGAATATTGTTTGTATTGTGTGTATCTCCCTCCCTCTCTTACCCGTCTCATCCCCAAAACCTCAACCATACCAGATGGAGTATGAAGCTGGACTTGTAGTCTCTGGACCAATGAACCAACTGGAAGCTGAGATATGGATTCAGAACATGGAGAACCACTTCGGGAGCAACTTGATCTCAAGGAAATATGAAGTGGAACACACTCTTCTGTACTTTACACAAAGTGTTGCAATCTGGTGGAAAATGCATCATGCCATACAAGGATTTAGTGGAGCAGAAAGTTGGGGCGAATTGAAGAACACTCTGCTAAGATCCCGTCTCATTCGGAAGTGCTATGATAATCCGAAGGAGAAGACCTGTGCATGCAATATCTATGGAGAAATAGGACACACCCTGGAAGAACACAAGGATGGATGCACTCATGGTGAAGGAAATCACCTAGCTGAGGAGTGCCCAAGTAGTCAGGTGACTTGTTTCCTTTGTGAGGGAACCACCCACTACCCAGCTCAGTGTCACATTTTCCCCAAGGTGCAACAAGTTGTCAAGCGGCAGAAAGAAGCAATGAAGGAAACCCTCAAGGAGAAGATTCTGGAAGAACCGGTGACGAACGAAAATATTGAAGACCCTCATGGACAAGGTCTGACCAGATTTTTCTCCAACGCATGCTACTCATGTGGAGAAGAAGGACATTATTCACAGGACTGCACGAAGAGAAGCCAAGAGTATCTGGGATACTTCCCGACGGAAGAAGTGGAGTTTGATCCTCTTGAAATAGAAGAACTGGCCAAAATGAAGGAGTCCACAAAGAAGAACAAGTACCCTCGGAAGAACCAAATCTCTGCAGACATAGACCTGAGTCATGTCAGATGTTACAAGTGTATGAAATTTGGCCACCACAAATACACGTGCTCAGGAAGGAAGCCGGGAATCCAAGGAGCAAAAGCAGAAGCTAAGAAGCCTCGAGACTTGTCAGAAATCATTTGTTTTTGTTGCAAGGAAGCATGACATTTTGCCAGCGATTTTCCACAAAGGAAGAAAGCTAGAATGGAGTAGTTAAGTTTTGACCATGGCAATAAGTGTGATCCGAAGTACTCTTGTTTTTCATTGAGATCATGGAGTGAAATTTTTGTAACAGAAGTCCCTGAGATTGTAATAACATCATGAATAAATGGAATTTATTGTCTCATGATTTCCTATGTTGAAACTGTATGCGTTGTTTCTCTACAAGCAAAGATCTCTGAACACTTATGAGGATAAGAGAAATATGGTCTATGCAGGCATGAGTATAATTCATTTTAAGTGTGGTAGTAATCGGTAAACCCACAGGATCCACTCAGTAGGAATGAACCAGGAATACCTGAGTGAAGTACGTGCGGAGATGATGGAGATGAAACTCATGACCACCATGATGAAGCAAAAGATGGATGATTTCAAGGAGCACCTCGGAAAGTTTGAGTGGAACTAAAGTACCTCCAAGAGAGGCAGATGAATAATGTTGGCAGAAATGCACGACCATACCGAACAATGTGGATGGCAGCATTTGTAATAGAGTACTTTTGAATTGGAGTTTTTGAGGAAAAATTAAGGATGTAATAAGGGATTGATTATGAAATGAATATGATTTACGGAATAAGCTATGATGGATCAACAAACATTTTCTTAGGATCATACGAAAGCCAGAGAGTTGTGAAGATACGATAGATTTTTTGTTCAGCTTGCACAACCAATGGATTATCCAAACTTCGTTCGTGGACAAGAGAAATTCTGCAACGCTAGTGAGAATGCCCGAGTGTTAGAATGCGAGATTCGCTAAACCTTATATAGAGAAATGATTTGGGTGCGGAATGGATTGATCACCATGACGACTTACTCTTATCATTTATCTTGCTATTCGGAATGGTAAATCTGAGAGACTTACCCATAGTGAGAGACGACGTTCTTTGAAGCTTTTGTTTAAGCCTTAGAATGGTACAAGGAAGGCCCATGTACATGGCACTTGTTGTCACGCGTAGGAAATTTTACGGTGAGGATGAAACCAAGACCTCTCTCTCTGCAGGATAACCAGAAATGGTAGACCACCATGAGAATCATCGATATGTTATTTAGAATTGACCACGAGACTGTCAGTTAAGAAGACCCAGTAACGGAAGAAGCTTATATCTACGGGAGAGCATCACCAAAGGATTTAATATGAAGACTGTGCGATGTCAGTTGCCAAAACCCCAGAGGATCGTTAAAGCATTTTGAGGGACCAGTATCTCTCATTTTAAGTGTGGTAGCATCCCACCTTGCCGGAGATTGGAATTGTTAGAAGACCCCCAAACCCTAACCTTTCTTTCTAGCCTCTTCGGATCTTGAGGACGAGATTCATTTTAAGTGTGGTAGTTTGTAACATCCCAAAATTATAAATTTTGGAATGTTAATATAATTATTAGATTGATTGTTTGTTTGTTTGCTGAGTGACTGAAACTTGTGTGAAATTTGAAACTTTTCGAAACTTTTGAATGAGAGGGAATAAAATGACTTTCCCCTTCTCCGATGAATTCAAATTCAATCTTTTAAAAGCAAAGAGAGAAGATGACATGACTTCTTCAACTATAAGGAATTTGAACAGAGATATTTGCATTGAATTCTTTTGCATTTCCATTCGTTTTCTTCGTGCAACAAAAAGCCGGGAAATACATTCTAGAGCGGAGGAACATGACCCTCGAACCCACGGGCATTTTGAATGTTATTTGCACCTAAAACTTGGAGGGTCATTTGAAAATTATTTGCAAAAGAAAATAAATCTTTTAGGCAATTTTGTAAAAATAATTTTTTCTGAAGTTTTTATTTTTGCCGTGGAAAAATGCCCATCATCTATATTTTATTTTTCTGATAATTTTAGTATATAAAAACTCTTTATTCCGAATTGATTTGATTTCCTTTTTAACGTTTTAGTTTCCTAGCTTTGAAAATAGGAACAGAATCACTTTTATTAGGAAATAGGAGCTGGCCCATTAAGCACTTTCCTTTTCTCTGGCCCAGGAAGATCATCTTCTTCCTCTATCTCTTCTCCACGTGACAGAACCTTTCCTTCCATGGAGAGGAGATCCCCACCTCCGGGATTCGCGAAATCCTTTCCTTCCCAGCGCCTCCCGTCGCCTCTATAAGAAGCCCCACGTCCTCCTCGTTCCATTCCCGTTGAAACCGCCGCCTCTCCTCGCCTCTAGCTCGCGCACCCCTCGCCGGAGTCGTCACCGGAAAACTCGCCAGGAACTCCACCACTTCGGCCCCTCCTCCCCCTGGCACCTCGCTGCACCCCTCCACCACTTCGGCCACCACCTCGCTGCACCCTCCACCCCCTCCACCGGCCCCTGCTGCCTCATCCCCATCCCCATCACCACGACCAGCGAACTGGAGCACCACCAGCATCTTTTCCTCCATCGCCCCCTATAGCCACCCCTCCGCCTCGCCCCCTACAGCCCCCCCTCTACCTCGCCACCACCCCCTCCCAGGAGCGCCGCACCCCCCCTTCGGCCCCCCTCCACCACTCCCCTCGCCGGCGACCCCCACCGAAGCCCCACCCCATCGGCCACCATTGCCTGCGAGGGAGCTCTCCCAACCGAAGGTAACCTCTCCTCTCTCTCTTATTTCTCTTTTCTTGTTTTGTAGCCCTTAGATCTCTAGTAGATGGTGTAGATTAGATCTTAGGATAACCTTTCGGTTTAGAGTAGAAAACCAGCGGTTTTTATTTCACTTATGTTTTAGCCAGCCAGTTTTATTAGCCTCGGCCGTTTGCTCCAAACATTGCAACAAACAGCACCCGCAGCCTATAGCAACATGCCACGTGTACCCCCTGTTAGATACTAGTTAGTTTCAATTTTTCTGCCTATTTGCAAAAACAGAAAAGTTTCTGTTTTGTTTTGGCCACAACTTTTGATCCCGAAGTCCAATGACATTGTTTCCTTTTCCAGTAGCTCACAAATTTCATGTAGTTTGTAAAAACATATAAGTTGTCTATGTTTGAAATTTCCAAATATAAGGTAGATCAGATTTAGTTTTAACCTTGTTTTGCTTATTCCAGGAGTTTAAAAATAGGTTTTTATTTGATTCCTTATGGTACTGATCACTTGTGATCTTATTTATCAGTGGTAAAAATTTCAGATTTGTTTGAGTATTTGAGCTCACTGTTTGACGTGAAACAATTTCTGTTTCACCTCTTTTAGGATTTCGGCTAATTCCGTTTCTACTTTTGTTTTAAAATGTTTTCTTTATTATTTCAGAAAGAATTTTTATTGTTTTGTTTATGTTAGTTAAACAGTAGTTTTGCAATAACTTTTTATTTTATTTTTATTTGTTTCATGAAATCAATTCTAGTTCCTTAGTAACTTGCAATTGGTTTCACCGCTGTTTCAAATCCCGTTTGGGAATACTTTCAAAATGTTTTGTGAAAAATACATTATTTTATCTTAGTTAAACTTATATCTTAGTTCCTTGTTATTATTTTCTGTTAGACAAAAACTATTGAGTGTTTGACGTAGTAGAAGACTCTCTAGTCTTATTTGAAGTTCCTTTCGGTTTCTTATTCGCTCTCTCTTTTGTTTTGATTGCTAGAATGATTGCTAGTATGAGTGCTTATGTGAATGATATGTTTGTTATATAGATTTCATCGGAGAGTGACGAGTAGTCTATCAAGTTATTTTCTCGAGAAATTCTTCTTCGTCAACATCACAGGCATGTCACTTTGATCATACTATCACCTCTGTTTTATCCATGTAGTTCTACCATCCTACGCCCAATTGCATGCTGAGTAGGTACTTGGAAATTCTAGTATAGATTGTAGTATCATGTGGTAGGCACCCAACAACCCCGTTACTTGGCCCCGGGACGACAAATTTCATATTTCTATGCTTGAGTAGACGGGATTTCGGTTGAGTGCATAACATGAGTGATGCGAGGTTGATTAAATAATCAAGACCTGTTAAGACAAGATTTTCAAGACCTCGGACGCAATGCAACTCTGGGTGAAGGACGGTTGATCGGCTCCCTGGGGAACCCAGTGGATGCCCGGGATGCTGGGGACGGCCATTGTTGGGGAACGTCGCATGGGAAACAAAAATTTTCCTACGCGCACGAAGACCTATCATGGTGATGTCCGTCTACGAAAGGGGATGAGTGATCTACGTACCCTTGTAGATCGTACAGCAGAAGCGTTAGTGAACGCAGTTGATCTAGTGGAACGTCCTCACGTCCCTCGATCCGCCCCGCGAACAATCCCGCGATCAGTCCCACGATCTAGTACCGAACGGACGGCACCTCCGCGTTCAGCACACGTACAACTCGACGATGATCTCGGCCTTCTTGATCCAGCAAGAGAGACGGAGAGGTAGAAGAGTTCTCCGGTAGCGTGACGGCGCTCTGGAGGTTGGTGATGATCTTGTCTCAGCAGGGCTCCGCAGAAACGCGATCTAGAGGAAAAACTGTGGAGGTATGTGGTCGGGTTGCCGTGGAAAAGTCGTCTCAAATCAGCCCTAAAACCTCCGTATAAATAGGTGGGAGGGAGGGGACCTTGCCTTGGTGCTCAAGGAGCCCCAAGGAGGTCGGCCGAGTCCAAGGGGGGAGGACTCCCCCCCCAAACCGAGTTGGACTTGGTTTGGTGGGAGGGAGTCCCCCTTCCTTCCCACCTCCTCCTTTTTTTTCTCTTGATTTTCTCTTCTTGGCGCATAGAGCCCTTTTGGGCTGTCCCACCAGCCCACTAAGGGCTGGTGTGCCACCCTCAAGGCCTATGGGCTTCCCCGGGGTGGGTTGCCCCCCCCCCCCCCGGTGAACTCCCGGAACCCATTCGTCATTCCCGGTACATTCCCGGTAACTCCGAAAACCTTCCGGTAATCAAATGAGGTCATCCTATATATCAATCTTCGTTTACGGACTATTCCGGAAACCCTAGTGACGTACGTGATCTCATCCGGGACTCCGAACAACATTCGGTAACCAACCATATAACTCAAATACGCATAAAACAACGTCGAACCTTAAGTGTGCAGACCCTGCGGGTTTGAGAACTATGTAGACATGACCCGAGAGACTCCTCGGTCAATATCCAATAGCGGGACCTGGATGCCCATATTGGGTCCTACATATTCTACGAAGATCTTATCGTTTGAACCTCAGTGCCAAGGATTCATATAATCCCGTATGTCATTCCCTTTGTCCTTCGGTATGTTACTTGCCCGAGATTCGATCGTCAGTATCCGTATACCTATTTCAATCTCGTTTACCGGCAAGTCTCTTTACTCGTTCCGTAATACAAGATCCCGCAACTTACACTAAGTTACATTGCTTGCAAGGCTTGTGTGTGATGTTGTATTACCGAGTGGGCCCCGAGATACCTCTCCGTTCACACGGAGTGACAAATCCCAGTCTTGATCTATACTAACTCAACTAACACCTTCGGAGATACCTGTAGAGCATCTTTATAGTCACCCAGTTACGTTGCGACGTTTCATACATACAAAGCATTCCTCCGGTGTCAGTGAGTTATATGATCTCATGGTCATAGGAATAAATACTTGACACGCAGAAAATAGTAGCAAAAAAATGACACGATCAACATGCTACGTCTATTAGTTTGGGTCTAGTCCATCACGTGATTCTCCTAATGACGTGATCCAGTTATCAAGCAACAACACCTTGTTCATAATCAGAAGACACTCCCTATCTTGGATCAACTGGCTAGCCAACTAGAGGCTTGCTAGGGACGGTGTTTTGTCTATGTATCCACACATGTAAATGAGCCTTCATTCAATACAATTATAGCATGGATAATAAACGATTATCTTGATACAGGAATTATAATAATAACTATATTTATTATTGCCTCTAGGGCATAATTCCAACAGTCTCCCACTTGCACTAGAGTCAATAATCTAGCCCTCACATCACCATGTGAATTACATTGTAATAAATCTAACACCCATACAGTTCTGGTGTTGATCATGCTTTGGTCGTGGAAGAGGTTTAGTCAGCGGGTCCGCTACATTCAGATCCATGTGCACTTTGCATATATTCACGTCCTCTCCCTCGACGTAGTCGCGGATGAGGTTGAAGCGTCGTTTGATGTGTCTGGTCTTCTGGTGAAACCATGGTTCCTTTGCTAAGGCAATGGCACCAGTGTTGTGACAGAACAAGGTTATTGGATTCAGTGCGCTTGGCACCACTCCAAGATCCATGATGAACTGCTTCATCCAGACACCCTCCTTAGCTGCCTCCGAGGCAACCATGTACTCCGCTTCACATGTAGAATCTGCTACGACGCTTTGCTTGGAACTGCACCAGCTTACTGCACCCCCATTAAGAATAAATACGTATCCGGTTTGCGACTTAGAGTCATCCGGATCTGTGTCAAAGCTTGCATCGACGTAACCTTTTACGGCGAGCTCTTCGTCACCTCCATACACGAGAAACATCTCCTTAGTCCTTTTCAGGTACTTCAGGATATTCTTGACCGCTGTCCAGTGATCCACTCCTGGATTACTCTGGAACCTGCCTGCCATACTTATGGCCAGGCTAACATCCGGTCTAGTGCACAACATCGCATACATGATAGAACCTATGGCTGAAGCATAGGGGACGGAGCGCATATGCTGTCTATCTTCATCAGTTGCTGGGCACTGAGTCTTACTCACTCTCGTACCTTGTAGAACTGGCAAGAACCCTTTCTTGGACTGTTCCATATTGAACCTCTTCAAAACTTTGTCAATGTATGTGCTTTGTGAAAGTCCTATCAGGCGTTTTGATCTATCCCTATAGATCTTAATGCCTAGAATGTAAGCAGCTTCTCCTAGGTCCTTCATAGAGAAACTTTTATTCAAGTAATCCTATATGCTCTCTAAAAACTCTACGTTGTTTCCAATCAGTAATATGTCATCCACATATAATATTAGAAACGCCACAGAGCTCCCACTCACTTTCTTGTAAATACAAGATTCTCCAACCACTTGTATAAACCCAAATGCTTTGATCACCTCATCAAAGCGTTTGTTCCAACTCCGAGATGCTTGCACCAGTCCATAAATGGATCGCTGGAGCTTGCACACCTTGTTAGCATTCTTAGGATCGACAAAACCTTCGGGTTGTATCATATACAACTCTTCCTTAAGGAAACCGTTAAAGAACGCCGTTTTGACATCCATCTGCCAGATTTCATAATCGAAAAATGCAGCTATTGCTAACATGATTCTGATGGACTTAAGCATTGCTACAGGTGAGAAAGTCTCATTGTAGTCAACTCCTTGAACTTGTGAAAACCCTTTGCCACAAGTCGAGCTTTATAAACGGTCACATTACCGTCAGCGTCCGTCTTCCTCTTAAAGATCCATTTGTTCTGAATGGCCTTGCGGCCCTCAGGCAGTACCTCCAAAGTCCACACTTTGTTCTCATACATGGATCCTATCTCGGACTTCATGGCTTCCAGCCATTTGTTGGAATCTGGGCCCACCATTGCTTCTTCATAATTCGCAGGTTCAGTGTTGTCTAACAACATGATTGATAAGACGGGATTACCGTACCACTCTGGAGCAGCATGTGGTCTCGTCGACCTGCGTGGTTCGAAGAAACTTGAACTGGAGTTTCATGATCATCATCATTAACTTCCTCCTCAACCGGCGTCGCAATGACAGAGGTTTCCCCTTGCCCTGCGCCACCATCCAGAGGGATGAGAGGTTCGACAACCTCGTCAAGTTCTATCTTCCTCCCACTCAATTCTCTCGAGAGAAACTCCTTCTCGAGAAAAGCTCAGTTTTTAGCAACAAACAATTTGCCCTCAGATTTGAGATAGAAGGTGTACCCAACTGTCTCTTTTCGGTAACCTATGAAGACGCACTTTTCCGCTTTGGGTTCCAGCTTTTCAGGCTGAAGCTTTTTGACATAAGCATCACATCCCCAAACTTTAAGAAACGACAACTTTGGCCTTTTGCCATACCACGGTTCGTATGGTGTCGTCTCAACGGATTTTGATGGTGCCCTATTTAAAGTGAATGCAGCTGTTTCTAATGCATAGCCCCAAAATGATAACGGCAAATCAGTAAGAGACATCATAGATCGCACCATCTCTAATAGAGTACGATTACGACGTTCGGACACACCATTACGCTGTGGTGTTCTAGGCGGTGTTAACTCTGAAACAATTCCACATTGTCTTAAGTGAGCACCAAACTCGAAACTCAGATATTCACCCCCACGATCAGACCGCAGGAACTTGATCTTCTTGTTACGATGATTTTCCACTTCACTCTGAAATTGCTTGAACTTTTCAAATGTTTCAGACTTGTGCTTCATCAAGTAGACATAACCATATCTACTTAAATCGTCAGTGAAGGTGAGAAAATAACGATATCCGCCACGTGCCTCCATGCTCATCGGACCACACACATCGGTATGTATGATTTCCAACAAGTCACTTGCACACTCCATTGTTCCTCAGAACGGAGTCTTAGTCATCTTGCCCATGAGGCATGGTTCGCACGTGTCAAGTGAATCAAAGTCAAGTGACTCTAAAAGTCCATCAGCATGGAGTTTCTTCATGCGCTTTACACCAATATGACCTAAGCGGCAGTGCCACAAAATTATGGCGCTATCATTGTTAACTCTAACTCTTTTGGTCTCAATGTTATGTATATGCGTATTGCTATCAAGATTCAATATGAACAATCCCCTCACATTCGGTGCATGACCATAAAAGATGTTACTCATAGAAATAGAACAACCATTATTCTCTGACTTAAAAGAGTAACCGTCTCGCAATAAACAAGATCCAGATATAATGTTCATGCTCAATGCAGGCACTAAATAACAATGATTTAAGTTCATCATTAATCCTGACGGTAACTGAAGTGACACTGTGCCGACGGCGATTGCATCAACCATGGAACCATTTCCTACGCGCATCGTTACTTCATCTTTCGCCAGCCTTCGCCTATTCCGCAGTTCCTGTTTCGAGTTGCAAATATGAGCAACAGAACCGGTATCGAATACCCATGCACTACTACGAGAGCCGGTTAAGTACACATCAATAACATGTATATCAAATATACCTGATTTTTCTTTGCCCGCCTTCTTATCTGCCAGATACTTGGGGCAATTGCGCATCGAGTGACCCATACCCTTGCAATAGTAACACTCCGTTTCCGGCTTAGGTCCAGCTTTGGGTTTCTTCGTAGGATTGGCAACAGGCTTGCCGCTCTTCTTCGAATTGCCCTTCTTGCCTTTGCCGTTTCTCTTGAAACTAGTGGTCTTATTCACCATCAACACTTGATGCTCTTTACGGAGTTCAGACTCTGCGACTTTCAGCATCGCAAACAACTCGCCGGGAGACTTGTTCATCCCTTGCATGTTGTAGTTCAACACAAAGCCTTTATAGCTTGGCGGCAGTGATTGAAGGATTCTGTCAGTGATAGCTTCTTGCGGGAGTTCAATCCCCAGCTCAGCTAGACGGTTTGAGTACCCAGACATTTTGAGCACATGTTCACTGACAAATGAGTTTTCCTCCATCTTGCAAGCATAGAATTTATCGGAGGTCTCATACCTCTCGATCCGGGCGTTCTTCTGAAAGATAAACTCCAACTCCTGGAACATCTCAAATGCTCCATGACGCTCAAAGCGACGTTGAAGTCCCGGTTCTAAGCCATACAAGACTGCACATTGAACTATTGAGTAGTCCTCCTTACGTGCTAACCAAGCGTTCTTAACATCCTGATCAGCCGTAGCGGGTGGTTCATCTCCTAACGCAGCATTAAGGACATAATCCTTCTTCCCAGCTTGTAAGATTAGCTTAAGATTACGAGCCCAGTCTACAAAGTTGCTTCCATCATCTTTCAATTTAGCTTTCTCTAGGAACGTATTAAAATTCAGGATGACTGCCCCGTGAGCCATGATCTACAACACAAATATATTGAAAGTGGACTTAGACTATGTTCGAGATAATTAGAGTTTAACTCAATCAAATTATTCGCTAAACTCCCACTCAAAAAGTACATCTCTCTAGTCATTTGAGTGGTTCATGATCCACTTACACTAGCTCAAGTCCGATCATCACGTGAGTTGAGTATAGTTTCAGTGGTAAGCATCCCTATGCTAATCATATCATCTATATGATTCATGATCGACCTTTCGGTCTCATGTGTTCCGAGGCCATGTCTGCACATGCTAGGCTCGTCAAGCTTAACCCGAGTGTTCCGCGTGCGCAACTGTTTTGCACCCGTTGTATGTGAACGTTGAGTCTATCACACCCGATCATCACGTGGTGTCTCGAAACGACGAACTGTAGCAACGGTGCACAGTCTGGGAGAACACAATTTCGTCTTGAAATTTTAGTGAGAGATCACCTCATAATGCTACCGTCGTTCTAAGCAAAACAAGGTGCATAAAAGGATTAACATCACATGCAATTCATCAGTGACATGATATGGCCATCATCACGTGCTTCTTGATCTCCATCACCAAAGCACCGGCACGATCTTCTTGTCACTGGCGCCACACCACGATCTCCATCAACGTGTTTCCATAGGGGTTGTCGTGCTACTCATGCTATTACTACTAAAGCTACATCCTAGCAAAATAGTAAACGCATCTGCAAGCACACACGTTAGTATAAAGACAACCCTATGGCTCCTGCCGGTTGCCGTATCATCGACGTGCAAGTCGATATTTCTATTACAACATGATCATCTCATACATCCAATATATCACATCACATCATTGGCCATATCACATCACAAGCATACCCTGCAAAAACAAGTTAGACGTCCTCTAATTTTGTTGTTGCATGTTTTACGTGGTGACCATGGGTATCTAGTAGGATCGCATCTTACTTACGCAAACACCACAACGGAGATATATGAGTTGCTATTTAACCTCATCCAAGGACCTCCTTGGTGAAATCAGTCAACCGACACTTGCCAGTCATCTTTGAGCAACGGAGTTACTCGTAACGATGAAACCAGTCTCTCGTAAGCGTACGAGTAATGTTGGTCCAAGCCGCTTCAATCCAACAATACCGCGGAATCAAGAAAAGACTAAGGAGGGCAGCAAAACGCACATCACCGCCAATAAAAACTTTTGTGTTCTACTCGAGAAGACATCTACGCATGAACCTAGCTCATGATGCCAGTGTTGGGGAACGTCGCATGGGAAACAAAAAATTTCCAACGCGCACGAAGACCTATCATGGTGATGTCCATCTACGAGAGGGGACGAGTGATCTACGTACCCTTGTAGATCGTACAACAGAAGCGTTAGTGAACGCGGTTGATGTAGTGGAACGTCCTCACGTCCCTCGATCCGCCCCGCGAACAATCCCGCGATCAGTCCCACGATCTAGTACCGAACGGACGACACCTCCGCGTTCAGCACACGTACAGCTCGACGATGATCTCGGCCTTCTTGATCCAGCAAGAGAGACGGAGAGGTAGAAGAGTTCTCCGGCAGCGTGACGGCGCTCCGGAGGTTGGTGATGATCTTGTCTCAGCAGGGCTCCGCCCGAGCTCCGCAGAAACGCGATCTAGAGGAAAAACCGTGGAGGTATGTGGTCGGGCTGCCGTGGAAAAGTCGTCTCAAATCAGCCCTAAAACCTCCGTATATATAGGTGGGAGGGAGGGGACCTTGCCTTGGGGCTCAAGGAGGCCCAAGGGGGTCGGCCGAGTCCAAGGGGGGAGGACTCCCCCCCCAAACCGAGTTGGACTTGTTTTGGTGGGAGGGAGTCCCCCTTCCTTCCCACCTCCTCCTTTTTTTTCTCTTGATTTTCTCTTCTTGGCGCATAGAGCCCTTTTGGGCTGTCCCACCAGCCCACTAAGGGCTGGTGTGCCACCCTCAAGGCCTATGGGCTTCCCCGGGGAGGGTTGCCCCCCCCCCCCCCCCCGGTGAACTCCCGGAACCCATTCGTCATTCCCGGTACATTCCCGGTAACTCCGAAAACCTTCCGGTAATCAAATGAGGTCATCCTATATATCAATCTTCGTTTACGGACTATTCCGGAAACCCTCGTGACGTACGTGATCTCATCCGGGACTCCGAACAACATTCGGTAACCAACCATATAACTCAAATACGCATAAAACAACGTCGAACCTTAAGTGTGCAGACCCTGCGGGTTCGAGAACTATGTAGACATGACCCGAGAGACTCCTCGGTCAATATCCAATAGCGGGACCTGGATGCCCATATTGGATCCTACATATTCTACGAAGATCTTATCGTTTGAACCTCAGTGCCAAGGATTCATATAATCCCGTATGTCATTCCCTTTGTCCTTCGGTATGTTACTTGCCCGAGATTCGATCGTCAGTATCCGTATACCTATTTCAATCTCGTTTACCGGCAAGTCTCTTTACTCGTTCCGTAATACAAGATCCCGCAACTTACACTAAGTTACATTGCTTGCAAGGCTTGTGTGTGATGTTGTATTACCGAGTGGGCCCCGAGATACATCTGCGTTCACACGGAGTGACAAATCCCAGTCTTGATCCATACTAACTCAACTAACACCTTCGGAGATACCTGTAGAGCATCTTTATAGTCACCCAGTTACGTTGCGACGTTTGATACACACAAAGCATTCCTCCGGTGTCAGTGAGTTATATGATCTCATGGTCATAGGAATAAATAGTTGACACGCAGAAAACAGTAGCAACAAAATGACACGATCAACATGCTACGTCTATTAGTTTGGGTCTAGTCCATCACGTGATTCTCCTAATGACGTGATCCAGTTATCAAGCAACAACACCTTGTTCATAATCAGAAGACACTAACTATCTTTGATCAACTGGCTAGCCAACTAGAGGCTTGCTAGGGACGGTGTTTTGTCTATGTATCCACACATGTAAATGAGTCTTCATGCAATACAATTATAGCATGGATAATAAACGATTATCTTGATACAGGAATTGTAATGATAACTATATTTATTATTGCCTCTAGGGCATAATTCCAACAGCCATGTCATCCTGCAGAAAGCTTCACCCTGGCTCGAAGAGACGGACGGATATTTTCAAGACCCAAGGCTTACCTGCACAGCCACAAGTCATTATGGGCTCTGGCTTGGTTGGACAACGCGGCGACTCTGGACAGGCGGTGCTAGCAATGTAGACGAACAGTAGGAATGGATGGGCACCGACAGGGATTCAGAGGGACCCGTTGAAAGACCATGTTTTGATCATCCGGTCTTCAAACGCCCTGAAGTCCGAGGACATACTCGGAGGCGATCAAATCTTGTGGCGAACGTGTGCAAAACTCTGCAGAGTACTCAAACCTAATCGATTAGCCGTGTCCACGGTCATGGATAACTTGAGCCAAAGGAACTGAATTATGTGGATTTCTCAACACCATTTAATATATTTGATGAGGGTAATTATTGACAACTCGGGTACGAGAACTGGTTGGCGGAACCATCTCGTTAACAACCAACAATGTAGTAACATTTTACATTCAGCCCCCTCTTGATGTAGGAGAAAACTTGCTTTTCGCTAAAAATTTATAGCCCCACCTGCCATATATGCATATAGTATAGATGACATTTTACCCCTCTCTTATGTGACTTGCCGACATATTCCATATGCTGACCTACACGGCTGCAACCTCTTATATGAGTACGATTCAGGGTTACGGTCTACACTCAACTTGCCGTTGGTGTTTATTGGGACTCCACTCCCTTGACCGCTTCCGCTGTAATATTTAAGGTATATATCAGTTTTACGCTATTTATATGTGATTGCACTTTGATATATACATTGATGTACTGTGTGTGCCAGCATACTGATCCAGGGATGGCACAGAAACACAGAGGCTTGACTCGTCTTGAGTCGGGTCGCTACACAACAACCGCAACAACAACAACCACAACAACAACAACAACAACAACGAGAACATCGACAACTACACAACAACAACAACAACAATGACGAGAACATAGACAACAACATCGACAACAACAACAACAAGGACGACGACAGCGACGACAACAACGACAGCGATGAGAACAATAATAACAACGACAACAACAACCACAACAACAATAGAGACTGAAACGACAACAGCGACAACGATGATAAAGACGACGACGAGAACAACGACAAAGACGACAACGACAACAATGATAACTACGACAACAATAACAACAACGATGACAACATCGACAACAACGTCAACAACGATAGCAACAAGCACAACAACAACAGCAACAAGGACGACGACAACGACGACAACAACGACAACGATGACGATGGCGACGGCGACGACGACGATGACAATAACGACAACAAGAACGACGAGAACAATGACAATAACGATAAGAACAACAACAACGACAACAACGACAACAACGACAACAACAACAAAGACGACGACGACAACAACAACAATAACAACAACTACTACAACAAAAACAACAACAACAACAACAACAACAACAACAACAACGACAACGACAACGAGAACGAAAACAAAGACAACGACGATGAAAACAACAACAACAACAACAACAAAAACAACAACAACATAAACAAGAACAATAACAATAACGACGACGACAATAACAACAACAACGACGACGATGACAATGATGACGACGAGGATGATGACGACAAGAACAAGAACAATAACAACCACAACAACAACAACAACAACAACAACGACAACAACAACAACAATAACAACACCACAAACAACAACAACAACAATTACTACTACAAAGACGACGACGAGAACGACGACTACAACGACAATGACGAGAATAACGACAACATTGAAAACAACAACAACAACAACGACAACAGCGACAACAACGACAACATCGATAGCAATGGTAGCAACAACAACAACAACAAAGTCATCATCATCATCATCATCATCAACAACAACAACAACAACAACAACACCAAACACGATGACGACGACGAAGACGATGACGAAAAAAACAACAACAACCACAACCACAACAACAACAACAACTACTACTACTACTACAACAACAGCAACAACAACAACAACAACCACGACGACAAGGATGATATAACGACAACAACGAAAACAACAAAGACGATGACGACGACGACAAAAACAACAACAACAACAACAACAACGAAGTCGACGACCACGACAACAACAACAACAACAACAACAACAACAACAAAAATAACAACAACGACGACAACGACAAGTACGACAACAATAACAACAACGACGACAACATCGACAACAACGTCAACAACGATAGCAACGACCACAACAACAACAACAACAACAAGGACGACGACAGCGACGACAACAACGAAGATGGCGAGGACGACGACGATGACAATAATGACAACAACAACGACGAGAACAATGACAATAAAGATAACAACAACGACGACAACAACGACAACAACAACAATAACAACAGCAACAACGAAGACGACGACGACGACGACGACAACAACAACAACAACAACAACAACAACAACAACAACAACAACAACAACAACGACAACAAGAACAACAACGACAACAACACAACAACCCCGATACTTGGCCCCGGGACGACAAATTTCATATTGCTATGCTTGAGTAGATGGGATTTTTGGTTGAGTGCATAACACGAGTGATGCGAGGTTAATTAAATAACCAAGACCGGTTAAGACAAGATTTTGAATACCCCGTGATGCAATGCAACTCTGGGTGAAGGACGGTTGATCGGCTCCCTGGAGAAACCAGTGGATGATCCGGGATGCTGGAGATGGCCATGACATCTTGCGGAAAGCTTCACCCAGGCTCGAAGAGACGGACGGAGGCTTCAAGACCCAAGGCTTACCTGCACAGCCACAAGTCATTATGGGCTCTGGCTTGGTTGGACAACGCGGCGACTCTGGACAGGCGGTGCTAGCAGATGTAGAAGAACGGTAGGATTGGATGGGCACCGACAAGGATTCAAAGGGACCCGTTGAAAGACCATGTTTTGATCATCCGGTCTTCAAACACCCTGAAGTGCGAGGACATACACGGAGGCGATCAAATCTTGTGGGGAACGTGTGCAAAACTCTGCAGAGTGCCCAACCTAATCGATTAGCCGTGTCCATGGTCATGGACAACTTGAGCCGAAGGCATTGAAATTCCCCTGAACTCTCGACACAACTTAATAATGATGTGGGTATTAACAACAACTCGGGTACGTGAATTGGTTGGCGGAACCATCTCGCTAACAACAAACAATTTAGTAATATTTTGCTTCCAGCCCCTGTTGTTGTAGGAGAAAATTGGATTTATTGCAAAACTATTAGCCCCACCACCCAAATATGCATGTAGAGATAGTTGATTATTATTTTACCCCCTCTCTTTGATGACTTGCCGGCATATTCCATATGCTGACCTACACGGCTGCAACGTATCATGTTGCAGAGTACTTTTCCGACCAGGAGTGAGGCTACGATCTACGCTGAACGACATGCCCTGGAGTCGGATGGAGACGTCTACCTGATGCTTCCGCTAGTCTTCGTTAGATATCTCATGAGATGGCCTTCAGCCACTTTATTGTAATCCATTATTGTAATAAAGTACTCGTTATGAGATTTCGATTAATAAAGTTGTGTGATTGAACTCTTGATATATACATTGATGTACTGAGTTTGTACCAGCATGATCTTGGGATGGTACGGAAACACCAGAGGCTTGACTCGTATCGAGTCAGGTCGCTACAGCGACGACGACGACGATGACAATAACGATAATAACAGCAACAACGACAACAGCGAAAACAACGACAACAACAACAACAACAATGAAGACGACAACGACGATGACAAGAACAACAACAACAACAACAACAACAACAACGACAACAACAAGAACGACAACAACAACAACAACAACAACTACTACTACTACAACAACAACGACAACGACGATGAAAACAAAGACAATGACGATGAAAACAACAACAACAACAACAACAACAACAACAACAACAACAACAACAACAACAACATGAACAACAACAATAACAATGACGACGACGACAACAACAACAACGATGACGGTGATGACAACGATGACGATGAGGATGACGACGACAAGAACAACAACAACAAGAACCACAACAACAACAATAACAACAACAACTACTACTACAACGACGACGACGAGAACGACGACAACAGCAACAATGACGAGAACAACGACCACAATGATACCAACAACAACAACAGCATCAGCGACAACAACAACAATAACAACAACAACAACAACAACAACAACAACAACAACGACGACGACGACGACGACGTCGAGAACGACGACAACAACAACAATGAGAACAACGACAATTACAACAACAACAACAACAACATCCACAACAACGACAACAGGGATATCAATAACAACAATAACAACAAGGACGATGACAACAACGACAACAACTACAACAACGAGAACAACGATAACAACAAAAACAACAACCACAACAACAACAACAGCGACAACACTGACAACAATAAAAACAACAACAATGAAGACGACGAAAACTAGAAGAAGAACAACAACAACAACAAAAACAACAACAACATCGACGACAGCGACGACGACATCGACGATAATGACAAGAACAACCGCAACAACGACGACAACAACAACAACAAGGAACACGAAGACAACGATAACGACAACAACAACAACAACAATCACAACCACAGCAACAACAACAACAACAACAACAACAACAACAACAACAACAACAACAACAACAACAACACTAAACACGATGACGACGACGAATACGGTGACGAAAAAAACAACAACAACCACAACCACAACAACAACAACAACAACAACAACAACAACAACAACTACTACTACTACTACTACTACTACTACTACTACTACTACTACTACTACAACAACAACAACAACCACGACGACAACGATGGTATAACGACACCAACGAAAACAACAAAGACGACGACGACGACGAGAATAACAACAACAACAACGAAGTCGACGGCCACGACAAAAACAACAACAACAACAACAAGAACAACAACAAAAACAACAACAACGAAAACAACAACAACAAAAATAACAACAACAACGACAACGACAACTACGACAACAATAACAACAACTACGACAACATCGACAACAACGTCAACAACGATAGCAATGACCGCAACAACAACAGCAACAAGGACGACGACAGCGATGACAACAACGACAACAACGAAGATAGTGATGACGACGATGACAATAATGACAACAACAACGACGATAACAATGACAAAAATGATAACAACAACAACAACGACAACATCGACAACAACGACAACAACAACAACAATAACAACAGCAACAACGAAGACGACGACGACAACAACAACAACAACAACAACAACAACGATGACGACAACAACGACGACGACGACGACGACAACAACTGTAGCGACCCGACTCAAGACGAGTCAAGCCTCTGGTGTTTCCGTACCATCCCAAGATCATGCTGGTACACACTCAGTACATAATGTATATATTCAAGAGTTCAATCACACAGCTTTATTAATCGAAATCTCATAAAGAGTACTTTATTACAATAAAGGATTACAATAAAGTGGCTGAAGGCCATCTCATGAGATATCTAACGAAGACTAGCGGAAGCATCAGGTAGACGAGTCCATCCGACTCCAAGGGCATGTCGCTGAGCGTAGAACGTAGCCTCACACCTGGTCGGAAAAGTACTCTACAACATGATACATTGCAGCCATGTAGGTCAGCATATAGAATATGCTGGCAAGTCATCAAAGAGAGGAGTAAAATAATAATCAACTATCTCTACATGCATATTTGGCTAGTGGGGCTAAGTTTTGCATAAAGCCAGTTTTGTCCTACAACAAGGGGGTTGAAAGCAAAATATTACTACAATGTTTGTTGTTAACGACATGGTTCCGCCAACCAGTTCTCGTACCCGAATAGTTGTTAACACCCACATCATTATTAAGTTGTGTCGAGAGTTCAGGGGAAATTCAATGCCTTCGGCTCAAGTTGTCCATGACCGTGGACACGACTAATCGATTAGGTTCGAGTACTCTACAGAGTTTTGCACACGTTCCCGACAAGATTTGATCGCCTCCAGGTTTGTCCTCGCACTTCAGGGTGTTTGAAGACCGGATGATCAAAACATGGTCTTTCAACGGGTCCTTCTGAATCCTTGTCGGTGCCCATCCATTCCTACCGTTCGTCTACATCTGCTAGCACCGCCTGTCCAGAGTCGCCGCGTTGTCCAACCAAGACAGAGCCCATAATGACTTGTGGCTGTGCAGGTAAGCCTTGAGTCTTGAAGTCTCCGTCCATCTCTTCGTGCCTGGGTGAAGCTTTCCGCAGGATGACATGGCCTCTCCAGCATCCCGGGCATCCACTTGGTTCTCCAGGGAGCCGATCAACCGTCCTTCACCCAGAGTTGCCTTGCGTCCGAGGTCTTGAAAATCTTGTCTTAGCCGGTCTTTATTATTATATAAACCTCGCATCACTCGTGATATACACTCAACCGATAACCCGTCTACTCAAGCATAGCATTTACGAATTGTCGTCCCGGGGCCAAGTATCGGGGTTGTTGTGTTCCTACCACATGATATTAAGACTTATACTAAAGTTTCCAAGTACCAAGGCAGCATGAAATTGGGCAAAGAAAGGTGATCTACCATGCATCGAAAACATAGGTAAAATAACATGATCAAAATGACTTGCCTTGATGATAGTTGTCTTGCTCGAGCGCTTCTAAGTAACACGCTTCGCACTCTGGATGATCTGCCGATACAAACAAAAAGCACAGCATAAGCACTTCAATCATGCCACAAGTAAAAATAACATCACAAGTAAGGATTTGCTAAAGCTTAAGCAAAGGAGTTCAACACGCCTCGGTATGGTAGAAACTTGTTTCTGTTGCAAACGCTAGTAAAAATACTTTACAATTTCTGAACCTTTTACCACAGTAAGATTTTATCACTAGGAAGCAGTAGCAAAAAGAATCAACTCAAAATCATTTTTTAAACTCCTGGAATAGGCAAAACAAGGTTTAAACTAAATCTGATCTAACTTATATTTGAAAATATCAAACATAGACAAATTATATGTTTTTAAAAACTACAGGAAATTTTTGTGCTACTGGAAAAAGAATAAATGTCATTGGACTTCGGGATCAAAAGTTGTGGCCAAAACAAGATTGAAACTTTCTGTTTTTGCAAACAAGCAGAATAAATAAAACTACTAGTAGCTAACAGAGGGGTACACGTGGCAAGTTGCTATAGGACGAGGGAGCGTTTGTTGCAATGCTTTGGGCAAACGGCCGAGGCTAAGCAAAACTCGCTGGCTAAATCATAAGTGAAACTAAAAACCGTTGGTTTTCTAAACCAAACCGAAAGGTTATGTAGGATCTAATCTACACCCAAGAACAAAGATCTAAGGACTATAAACGAAAAAAAAACAGAGAGGGGAGGGAGAGCTAACGTGCTGGGGGCTGGTACTCCGGTGAGGTCACGTCGCCGGCAAGGGGGAGGGGGCTCCGGGGCGGTGGAGAGTCGGGGAGGCGGCGGTGGTGCTCCTCCTCCGAGGGGCGGCGTCGGGCGGAGCGGCGGAGGTTCGGGTGGCGCTCCCAGGAGGGCAGCCGAGAGCTGCAGAAGCTCGGGCACCGACGGCTGCGGTGGCAGGTGCTTCGGGCGGCGGCTCGTCGGGGTAGGAGTGGGAACGGGGTCGGCTCGGGTGCGGGGTTTATATAGGCCAGGGGGAGCTAAGGAAGGGGAAGAGAGGGAATCGGGGAAGATATCCCGAGGTTCCTGCTCGGGCTCGGTCTCGGTAGAAGAATAGGAAGGAGGAAGGAGAAGGGTGGCCGCGGGAGGGGTTGGCTCGGTCGGTGGGGGCCACTGGCCATAGAGAGGGAGGCGGTGGAGAGTGGGGCAGTCGGCCGAAATCTAGGGATTTTGATCCCTGAGGCTGCGGGATCTCGGCCCAATGCCTAATAAACGCCTAGGGTGGCGGCTACCAAAAGAAAAGAAAAAACAAAACTGAACTTTCCTATTTATAACTTTTTCCGAAACAGAAAAATAAAAGCTAATAAAAAGGAAATAAATCAAAATATTAATATAGGGTATTATATACCAAAAAATTCAGAAAAATATCCTCTACCCGAATAACATTTTTCCAAAGCAAAAATAAAAACTTTAATAAATGTTTTTTTTCACAAATTCACTAAATTGCTTTATTTTCTTTTTGCAAATATTTTTGCAAATAATCTTTGGATTTTCTTTGCTCCAACATTTCAGAAAGTTGCCCGCACTTTTGAGGGTCATTTTCCTCCGCTCTCTCTCTTGCGTGCAAGAGAGTATTTTCTCCGGGCATTTCTCGTGCGAGTAAAAAAAATGGAAATGCAAATCGAAAAGACGAGGGAAATTCACGTGCTAAATTTATTTCAAACAATATGCATAGATGCTTAGCTAAAATGTAAAACATTCCCAATTAGGAAAATTGGGATGTTACAAACCTACCCACCTTAAGAGAAATCTCGCCCTCGAGATTCGGGTTGGCTAGAAAACAGGTGCGGGTGGTCTCGACGAAGATCCTATTCTCGTTCCCAGGTGGCTTCTTCCTCAGTGTGGTGGCTCCACAACACCTTGCAGAACTTGATGATCTTGCTGCGGGTAACTCTGTTGGCAGTCTCGAGAATTCGGACGGGTTTCTCCTCATACGTCAGACCACTCTCAAGCTGTATGGCCTCTAGGGGCACTGTATCTCTCAACGGAACATCGGCCATCTGAGCGTGGCATTTCTTCAACTCGGAAACATGGAAGACATCATGAACTCCGGACAATCCTTCCGGCAGTTCCAGTTTGTATGCAACTTCGCCTCTACGTTCAAGAATTTTGTAGGGGCCAATGAAACGACGTGCTAATTTTCCTTTCACACCGAATCTCTTGATTCCTCGAAGTGGAGACACCCGAAGATATGCTCGGTCTCCCACTTCGTATATTACTTCCTTGCGTTTGCTGTCAGCATAACTCTTCTGCCTGGACTGAGCTATCTTGAGTCGGTCACGAATTAGCTTGACCTTCTCTTCAGAATCTCGGATAAGGTCTGGACCAAAAAGTTGTCGGTCTCCAACTCCATCCGACATCAACGGTGTCCTGCACCTCCTTCCGTATAGAGCTTCGAAAGGGGCCATCTTCAGACTGGTCTGGTAGCTGTTGTATGAGAACTCGGCATACGGTAAATTGTCATCCCAACTAGACCCATAGTCTAGTGCGCAAGCTCTCAACATGTCCTCCAGAATCTGATTAACTCTCTCGGTCTGTCCATCTGTCTGCGGGTGAAAAGCTGTACTGAACTCCAATCTTGTTCCCAAGGTTTCATGCAGTTGGTGCCAAAATTTTGATGTGAACTGAGTCCCTCTATCGGACACAATGCTCTTTGGTACTCCGTGTAGACATACGATCCTCGTCATATATATCTTGGCCAGCTTGGCACTCGTGTAAGTAGTCTTCACCGGAATGAAGTGAGCTACCTTGGTCAAAGGATCGACCACAACCCAAATAGAATCATAGCTAGAACGGGTCCGAGGTAATCCTGTGATGAAGTCCATACCAAGCTTTTGCCATTTCCACTCGGGTATCGGCAGAGGTTGGAGCAAACCTACTGGCTTCTGATGCTCGGATTTTACTCGCTGACAAACATCGCCTATTGCTACGTACTCGGCAATGTCTTTCTTCATTCCTGTCCACCAGAAACTTTCTTTCAGATCCAGATACATCTTGGTGTTGCCGGGGTGTATCGAGTACGGGGAATCATGGGCTTCCTGAAGTATCAACTTCCTGAGTTCGGGATCATTGGGCACATAGATGCGATCCTCAAGCCATAAAGTTCCGTGTTCATCCTCACGAAAGCCTTTAGCCTTCCCGTCTTCCATTTTCTGCTTAATCTCAGCTATCTCCTTGTCTGATTTCTGTGCTTCGCGGATCTTTTCTGTCAAAGTGGACTGAATTTCCAGAGTGGCAACAAATCCTCTTGGAATTATTTCCAATTTGAGCTCTCGGAGGGCATCGACTAATTCCTGGGGTAATCCTCCCGCTGTGAGCGTGTTCACATAACTCTTGCGGCTCAACGCATCGGCTACAACATTTGCCTTGCTTGGGTGATAATGCAATCTCATGTCATAGTCCTTGATCAACTCTAGCCATCGCCTCTGTCTGAGGTTCAACTCCTTCTGCGTGAAGATATATTTCAGGCTCTTGTGATCAGTGTAAACATCACAACTATTTCCGATCAGGAAATGTCTCCAGGTCTTGAGAGCACGCACTACGGCTGCTAGTTCCAAGTCATGTGTGGCATAATTCAACTCATGAGGTCTGAGCTGTCTAGATGCAAAGGCTACAACTTTGCCTTCTTGCATGAGCACTCCTCCAAGTCCTTGACGAGAAGCGTCACAGTAAACGTGGAAATCCTTCCGAATGTTCGGCAATATCAGCACTGGGGCTGTACAAGACGTTTCTTCAGTTCTTGAAAACTGGTTTCACATTCCTCTGTCCAAATATACTTGGATTCCTTCTTCAGCAACTCTGTCATGGGCTTGGCAATCTTTGAGAAATTCTCAATGAACCTCCGGTAATATCCGGCACGTCCGAGGAAACTGCGGATCTCCTTGACTGAAGTGGGTGCTACCCATTCGGTGACTGCTGCGACCTTGGCAGGGTCCACTGCTATTCCTTCTCCTGAGATGACGTGTCCAAGGAATGCGACATCCTTCAACCAAAACTCACATTTGCTAAACTCTGCATATAGCTTATGCTCTCGAAGCTTCTCCAGAACTAGACGCAGATGTTCCTTGTTTTCCTCTTCGTTCTTGGAGAATATCAGGATGTCATCGATGAACACCATGACAAACTTGTCCAAGTATTCCATAAATACCTTGTTCATCAGATTCATAAAATATGCCGGAGCATTAGTCAGTCCAAATGACATGACCGTGTACTCATACAAGCCGTACCGAGTGGTGAAGGCTGTCTTGGGTATATCCTGTTCACGAATCATCAACTGATGATACCCGGATCGAAGATCGATCTTTGAGAATACGCGAGCTCCAACTAACTAATCAAACAGATCATTGATCATCGGCAAGGGGTACTTGTTCTTGATGGTCACATCGTTCAATGCACGATAATCGACAACCATTCTCAAGGACTTGTCCTTCTTTTCAACCAAGAGCACTGGGCTCCCCAAGGTGAAGAACTTGGGCGAATATACCCTTTGTCCAATAACTCCTTAATTTGCTTCTTAATTTCTATCAAGTCATTTGCGGGCATCCGATAAGGTCTCTTGGATATCGGGGCTGTTCCGGGTAATAGCTCAATCAGGAACTCAATCTCTCTATCGGGTGGCATGCCGGCAATTCCTCCGGAAATACATCTGGGTACTCCTGTACAATCGGTACTTCCTCCTGGACTACTCCCGTGAGAGAGTTTACTCGCTTACTCCGTGTCGGGCGCTAAGACACGTACTTAATCCGCTTTTGCTCGGGGGTGGTGAGCAAAATAGACTTAAGGGCACAATCGATATTCCCTTCATACATGGCCAACCAATCCATGCCTAGGATTACATCCAATCCCTGGGACTCTAATACGATGAGGTCGGTGGGAAAGTTATGGTTCCCAATGTTGAGACTCAAAGCATGGCATTCTATCCCGGCTGTCATCATGCCTCCTGGGGAACTGACCTTAATAGGTTGGCGGAGGGTTCTAGTTGGCAAACTATACTTTTCCACAACTACCCTTGATATGAATGATTGCGTTGCACCAGAATCAAAAAGTACCAATATTGGATGTGAATTTAGCAAAAACATACCAACCACAGTATCGGGGTGATCATAAACCTCTTCAACATCAAGGTGGTTCACCTGAGCTCGAGGAAAGGGATTGGGCTTCTTTGCTGCTGAGTTGCCGCTGCCGTTTCCATTTCCCTGCTTGTTCTGGGGACAATCAGTGGCATAGTGTCCCGTCTTCTAACACTTGAAGCAAGTGATGTGAGTCAGATCCTTCTGAGCTGGAGCTGAATGCTGCTGAGTGCCAGTACCGCCATTCTTGAAGTTGTTGTTGTTGCGGTGGTTCCCATTTCCTCCATGGTTGTGGCCTCCATGGTTGTGCACTGGGTGGGTATGCTGAACGTGTCCTCCAAACTTATCGGATCCAGTCCCGGTATTCCCTGGATAAGGGGTGTAGCGAGGCTTCTGCTGAGTGCGGGAGTTGAACTTTCCAACCCCATACTTTCGCTTGCGGTTCTCCATCTGTTGGCGTTTCCCCTCCAAGATGAGGGCCTTATCAACCAGCTCCTGGTAGTTGTTGAAGGTGGCTACCGTCAACTGAATGCTCAGCTCATCATTCAGTCCTTCCAAGAACTTTTCCTGCTTGGCCGCATCATCGGCCACATCTCCAGGTGAATAACGGACGAGCATGCTGAATTCATCGACGTACTGGGCCACAAGCGATTCCCCTGGCGTAAGTTGCAAAAATCACGCTTCTTCAGACTCATTGCACCAGCTGAGACATGTGCGGTGCGGAAGGCTTGCTTGAATTGCTCCCAAGTGACTCCAGCAATGGGATAAGTGGTGGTGTAGTTCTCCCACCAAGCAGCTGCAGGGCCTTCAAGTTGATGCGCGGCAAAACGCAGCTTCTCAGCTTCCGTACAACCAGCAGTGATAAGTTCACGCTCCAGAATGTCCTTCGCCTCCAGTTCATGTTCATAGTGCCCTTCGCGGGCTGCTTCTTCAAGTTCAAGCTCGCGGAGTGACAGTTGCTGGATCTTCCTGGCGTCCTTGATCACGTGATGCTCCAGAGTCCCGCTGTACTTCTCCAAGGTCTGAGCATAAGACAAGAGAGCGTCCTTGGTCTTGCTTGAGATGATTTCTCCGTCTTCGTTTCTCCGGGATACGGTGAATAGGTCTGGAGAAATAGGGCAGCCTTTGTATTCTTCCTTGATACGTCCGAGTGCACAATGGATCGCCATGTCCCTTCCGAGAATCCAGTTGGGTGCGATGAACTTGAAATCCATCGGTTCAGTGCGCGGCTGGAATGTCCTTCCGGGAATATTCACCTCGATCCTGTAGCGTGAATCCTCCGGGTAAGACGAAGTTGGCTTCCCTGTCATAGTCGGCAGAGCAATCCTCAAATCCTTGGTGATCTGCACCAGCTCCTTTCCGAACGGCATAGTGGTGTCGGGCTGGCAAAACTCCGTGAACTTAACAGGGACGAAGGTGGCCATCTAAGAGAGAAGTCAGAAATGATCAGAAGAGGAAATAGAAGATTTATAGACATAAGAGAAAATAGTTTTTCTTCCTAAGGCTCTTCCATTCCTAGAGGTTACGTCCTAAGGTCAGCGTGTGCTCTGAATACCATTTCTGTAGCGACCTGACTCAAGACGAGTCAAGCCTCTGGTGTTTCCGTACCATCCCAAGATCATGCTGGTACACACTCAGTACATAATGTATATATTCAAGAGTTCAATCACACAGCTTTATTAATCGAAATCGCATAAAGAGTACTTTATTACAATAAAGGATTACAATAAAGTGGCTGAAGGCCATCTCATGAGATATCTAACGATGACTAGCGGAACCATCAGGTAGACGAGTCCATCCGACTCCAAGGGCATGTCGCTGAGCGTAGAACGTAGCCTCACTCCTGGTCGGAAAAGTACTCTGCAACATGATACGTTGCAGCCGTGTAGGTCAGCATATAGAATATGCCGGCAAGTCATCAAAGAGAGGAGTAAAATAATAATCAACTATCTTTGCATGCATATTTGGCCAGTGGGGCTATGTTTTGCATAAAGCCAGTTTTGTCCTACAACAAGGGGGTTGAAAGCAAAATATTACTACAATGTTTGTTGTTAACGACATGGTTCCGCCAACCAGTTCTCGTACCCGAATAGTTGTTAACACCCACATCATTATTAAGTTGTGTCGAGAGTTCAGGGGAAATTCAATGCCTTCGGCTCAAGTTGTCCATAACCGTGGACACGGCTAATCGATTAGGTTGGAGTACTCTGCAGAGTTT
>NC_058522.1:204256485-204258985 GCF_904849725.1 Hordeum vulgare subsp. vulgare | reverse complement strand
ACAACAGCAACAACAACAACAACAACAACAAAAACAAAAACAACAACAACAACAACAACAACACTAACAACAACTAAAACAACAACAACAACAACAACAACAACAACGACGACGACAAAGATGACGACGGCGACAACGACGATAACAATAACAACAACAGCAACAACAACAACAACAACAACAACAGCAACAACAACAACAACAACAACAACAACAACAACAACAACAACAACAACAACAACTATAGCAACATCAAGAAAAACAACAACAACCACAACAACAACAACTATAACAACAACAACCGCCACAACGACAACACCAACAACAACAACAGCGACAACGACGACAGCAACGACAACGAGGACGACAACAACAACAATGACGACGACAACTATTACAATAACAAGAACAAGAACAACAACATCCTCAACAACGACAACAATAACAAAAACAACAAAGACGACGACAACAACAACAACGAAGACGACGACGAAGAAGATGACGACAATGACGACAACAACGACAATGATGAGAACGATAGGAACATCGAGAGCAGCAATAGCAACGACGACAAGAAACAAACACCACCACAACAACAACAACAACAACCACAACAATAACAACCACAACAACAACAACCACAACGACAACAACAACAACAACAACAACAACAACATCAACAACAACAACAACCACAACAACAACAACAACAACAACAACAACAACAACAACAACAACAACTATAACAACAACTATAACAACAACAACCGCAACAACGACAATAACAACAACCACAACGACAACGACGACATCAACGACAACGACGACGACGACAACTATTACAATAACAACAACAACGACAACAACAACCTCAACAACAACAACAATAACAAAAACAACAATGACGACGACAACAACAACAACAACAACAACAAAGATGACGACGACGATCATGAACACAACGACGACAACAACGACAATGATGAGAACAACGGCAGCAGCGAGAGCAGCAATAGCAACGACGACAACAACAACCACCACCACAACAACAACAAGAACAACAACAACCACAACAATGACAACCACAACAACAATGTAGCGACCCGACTCAAGACGAGTCAAGCCTCTGGTGTTTCCGTACCATCCCAAGATCATGCTGGTACACACTCACTACATAATGTATATATTCAAGAGTTCAATCACACAGCTTTATTAATCGAATTCTCATAAAGAGTACTTTATTACAATAAAGGATTACAATAAAGTGGTTGAAGGCCATCTCAAGAGATATCTAACGAAGACTAGCGGAAGCATTAGGTAGACGAGTCCATCCGACTCCAAGGGCATGTCGCTGAGAGTAGATCGTAGCCTCACTCCTGGTCGGAAAAGTACTCTGCAACATGATACGTTGCAGCCGTGTAGGTCAGCATATTGAATATGCCGGCAAGTCATCAAAGAGAGGAGTAGAAATAATAATCAACTATCTCTACATGCATATTTGGCCAGTGGGGCTAAGTTTTGCATAAAGCCAGTTTTATCCTACAACAAGAGGGGTTGGAAGCAAAATATTACTACTTTGTTTGTTGTTAACGAGATGGTTCCGCCAACCAAGTCTCGTACCCGAATAGTTGTTAACACCCACATCATTATTAAGTTGTGTCGAGAGTTCAGGGGAAATTCAATGCCTTCGGCTCAAGTTGTCCATGACCGCGGACACGGCTAATCGATTAGGTTGGGCACTCTGCAGAGTTTTGCACACGTTCCCCACAACATTTGATCGCCTCCGGGTTTGTCCTCGCACTTCAGGGTGTTTAAAGACCGGATGATCAAAACCTGGTCTTTCAACGGGTCCCTCTGAATCCCTGTCGGTGCCCATCCATTCCTACCGTTCTTCTACATCTGCTAGCACCGCCTGTCCAGAGTCGCCGCGTTGTCCAACCAAGCCAGATCCCATAATGACTTGTGGCTGTGCAGGTAAGCCTTGAGTCTTGAAGTCCCCGTCCGTCTCTTCGAGCCTGGGTGAAGCTTTCCGCAAGATGTCATGGCCTCTCCAGCATCCCGGGCATCCACTGGTTTCTCCAGGGAGCCGATCAACCGTCCTTCACCTAGAGTTGCATTGCGTCCGAGGTCTTGAAAATCTTGTCTCAACCGGTCTTGATTACTTAATCAACCTCGCATCACTTGTGTTATGCACTCAACCGAAAACCCGTCTACTCAAGCGTAGCAAATATAAAATTGTCGTCCCGGGGCCAAGTATCGGGGTTGTTGTGTGCCTACCACATGATACTACAACTTATACTAAAGTTTCCAAGTACCTAGGCAGCATGCAATTGGGCAAAGAAAGGTGAACTACCATGCATCGAAAACATAGGAAAATAACATGATCAAAATTACTTGCCTTGATGATAGTTGTCTTGCTCGAGCGCTTCTAAGTAACACGCTTCACACTCCGGATGATCTACCGATACAAACACAAAACACACCATAAGCACTTCAATCA
>NC_058522.1:204233985-204246485 GCF_904849725.1 Hordeum vulgare subsp. vulgare | reverse complement strand
TTCTTTTTCCAGTAGATCACAATTTTTCTGTAGTTTGTAAAAACATATAATTTTTCTATGTTTGAAATTTTCAAATTTCAATTAGATCAGATTTTGTTTAAACCTTGTTTTGCTTATTCCAGGAGTCTAAAATAGCTTTTAATTTGATTCTTTTTGCTACTAATCACTAGTGATCTTAGTTATCAGTGGTAGAAATTTAAGAATTATTTGAGTATTTTAGCTCATTGTTTCTTGTGAAACAATTTCTGTTTCAACTCTTTTAGGATTATGGCTATTTCCTTTTCTATAATTGTTTTTAAATTATTTTCTTTTATATTTCAAAAAGATTATGTTTTGTTTCTGGTAGTTACCAGTAGGTTTGCAACAAGTTTTGATTTTTATTTTTATATGTTATCATGAAATCAATTCTAGTTCTCTAATAACTTAAAATTGGTTTCTCCACTGTTTCAAATCCCGTTCGGAAATACTTTCAAATAGTTTTGTGAAAAATACTTTATTTTACCTTAGTTAAATTTATATCTTAGTTCCCTGTTATTATTTTCTGCTAGACAAAAACTATTTTAGTGTTTGATGTAGTAGAACACTCCCTAGTCTTATTTGAAGTTTCCTTCGGATTCTTATTCACTCTCTCTTTTGTTTTGATTGCTAGAAAGATTGCTAGTATGAGTTCTTATGTGAATGATATGTTTGTTATATAGATTTCATCTGAGAGTGACGAGTAGTCTATCAAGTTATTCCTTGAGAAATTCTTCTTCGTCAAACATCGCCAGGCAAGTCATTTGATCATGTATCACCTATGTTTTATGCATCGTAGTTCTACCATCCTATGCCCAATTTTGCATGCTGAGTAGGTACTTGGAAATTATGGTTACATATTGTAGTATCATGTGGTAGGCACCCAACAACCCCGTTACTTGGCCCGGGACGACAAATTTCATATTGCTATGCTTGAGTAGACGGGATTCTGGTTGAGAGTTTATCACGAGTGATGCGAGAATAATTTAATAACCAAGACCGGTTAAGTCAAGACTTTTCAAGACCTCATGATGCAATGCAACTCTCGGTGAAGGACGGTTGATCGGCTCCCTGGAGCAACCAGTGGATGACCCGGGATGCTGGAGACGGCCATGACGTCTTGCGGAAAGCTTCACCCAGGCTCAAAGAGACAGACGGATATTTTCAAGACCCAAGGCTTACCTGCACAACCACAAGTCATTATCGGCTCTGACTTGGTTGGACAACGCGGCGACTCTGGACAGGCGGTGCTAGCAGATGTAGAAGAACAGTAGGAATGGATGGGCACCGACAGGGATTCAGAGGGACCCGTTCAAAGACTATGTTTTGATCATCTTGTCTTCAAACACCCTGAAGTGCGAGGACATACTCGGAGGCGATCAAATCTTGTGGGGAACGTGTGCAAAACTCTGCAGAGTACTCAAACATAATCGATTAGCCGTGTCCACGGTCATGGACAACTTGAGCCAAAGGAACTGAAGTTATCTGAAATTATCAACACAAATAATAATATTGATGTTGGTATTATTGACAACATGGGTATGAGAATTGGTTGGTGGAACCATCTCGTTAACAACCAACAATGTAGTAACATTTTGCTTTTAGTCCTCTCTTGGTGTAGCAGAAAACTTGCTTTTCGCTAAAAACTTATAGCCCCACCTGCCATATATGCATATAATATAGATGATTACTTTTCACCCCTCTCCTATGTGACTTGCCGGCATATTCAATATGCTGACCTACACGGCTGCAACGTTTTATGTTGTAGATATTTTTCTTCGACGAGTAAGAGTACGATTCAGGCTTACGGTCTACACTCAACTTGCCGTTGGTATTTATTGGGACTCCACTCCCTTGACTGCTTCCGCTGAGATATTTAAGGTATATATCAGTTTTACGCTATTTACATGTGATTGCACTTTGATATATACATTGATGTACTATGTGTGCCAGCATACTGATCCAGGGATGGCACAGAAACACAGAGGCTTGACTCGTTTTGAGTCGGGTCGCTACACAGCAACAGCGAGAGCAGCAATAGCAACGACGACAACAACAACCACCACCACCACCACACCAACAACAACAACAACACCAACAATAACAACCACAACAACAATAACAACCACAACAACAACAACCACAACAACAACAATAACAACAACACCAACAACAACAACCACAACAACAACAACAACAACAACAACAACAACAACGAAAACAACCATAACAACAACAACAACAACAGCAACATCAACAACAACAACAACAACCACAACAACAACAACAACAACAATTATAACAATAACAACCGCAACAACGACAACAACAACAACAACAACAATGACAACGACGACATCAACGACAACGACGACGACGACGACAACAACAACGACGACGACGACAACTATTACAATAACAACAACAACGACAACATCGACAACAACATCCTCAACAACAACAACAATAAGAAAAACAACAACGACGACGACAACAACAACAACAACAACAAAGATGACGACGACGATGATGACGACAATGACGACAACAACGACAATGATGAGAACAACGGCAACAGCGAGAGCAGCAATAGCAACGACGACAACAACAACCACCACCACCACCACAACAACAACAACCACAACAATGACAACCACAACAACAAAACAACAACAACAACAACAACAACAAAAACAAAAACAAAACAACAACAACAACAACAACAAATCAAACAACAACACCGACAACAAAACAACAACAACAACGATGACAACTATGATAACAACAACAACAACGACGACGACATGGACAACAATGTCAACAAAGATAGCAATGACAACAACAAGGACGACGAAAACAACGACAACGATCAGAACAATGATTACAACGACAACAACAACCACAACAACAACCGAGACAACAAGAAAACGACAACGACGACGACAACAACAAAGTCAACAACCACAACAACAAGAGAGACAACAACAACGACGACGACAACAACAACGATAGTGACGACAACAACGACAACGATGACAACACGGGGAACAACGAATAAAACGGCAACTACGACAACAACAACAACGACGACGACGACAACAACAACAACAACAACAACAACAACAACAACGACGACGACGACGACGACGACAACAACAACAACAACAACAACAAGGACGACGACAACAAAGACAATGATGAGAACAAAGATAACAACGACAACAACAACCACAACAACAACAAAGAGAACAGCGACAAAAGCGACAACAATGACAACAACAACAACAACCACAACGACCACGACAACAACATCATCATCATCATCATCATCATCATCATCAACAACAACAACAAAAACAACAATAACAACAACAACAACGACGACGACGACAACGACAATAACAAGAACAACAACGACAACAACAACAACAACAACAACAACAAAAAAACAACAAGAACAACAACAACAAAAACAACAACAACTATAACAACAACAACCGCAACAACGACAACAACAACAGCAACGACGACGACAACGACGACAACAACAACGACGACGACAACTATTACAATAACAACAACGACGACAACAACGACAACAACATCCTCAATGTAGCGACACGACTCGAAACGAGTCAAGCCTCTGTGTATCTGTGCCATCCCTGGATCAGTGCTGGCACACACAGTACATCAATGTATATATCAAAGTGCAATCACATTTAAATAGCGTAAAACTGATATATACCTTAAATATCTCAGCGGAAGCAATCAAGGGAGTGGAGTCCCAATAAACACCAACGACAAGTTGAGTGTAGACCGTAACCCTGAATCGTACTCTTACTCGTTGAAGAAAAATATCTGCAACATAAGACGTTGCAGCCGTGTAGGTCAGCATATTGAATATGCCGGCAAGTCATCAAAGAGAGGGGTAAAAATAATAATCAACTATCTCTACATGCATATTTGGCAGGTGGGGCTATAAGTTTTGCATAAAGCCAATTTTCTCCTATAACAAGAGGGCTGGAAGCAAAATATTACTACATTGTTTGTTGTCAACGAGATGGTTCCGCCAACCAATCCTCGTACCCATGTTGTCAATAATACCCACATCAATATTATTATTTGTGTTGAGAATTTCAGATAACGTCAGTTCCTTTGGCTCAAGTTGTCCATGACCGCGGACACGGCTAATCGATTAGGTTTGAGTACTCTGCAGAGTTTTCACACGTTCCCCACAAGATTTGATCGCCTCCGTATATGTCCTCGCACTTCAGGATGTTTGAACACCGGATGATCAAAACATGGTCTTTCAACGGGTCCATCTGAATCCCTGTCGGTGCCCATCCATTCCTACCGTTCTTCTACATCTGCTAGCACCGCCTGTCCAGAGTCGCCGTATTGTCCAACCAAGCCAGAGCCCAGAATGACTTGTGGCTGTGCAGGTAAGCCTTGGGTCTTGAAAATATCCGTCCGTCTCTTTGAGCCTAGGTGAAGCTTTTCGCAGGATGTCATGGCCTCTCCAGCATCCCGGGTCATCCACTGGGTTCTCCAGGGAGCCGATCAACCGTCCTTCACCCAGAGTTGCATTTCGTCCGAGGTCTTGAAAATGTTGTCTTAACCGGTTTTGATTATTTAATCAACCTCGCATCACTCGTCTTATGCACTCAACCGAAATCCCGTCTACTCAAGCATAGCAATATGAAATTTGTCGTCCCGGGGCCAAGTATCGGGTTTGTTGTGTGCCTACCACAAGATACTACAATATGTAACCATAATTTCCAAGTACCTACTCAGCATGCAATTGGGCATAGGATGGTAGAACTACGATGCATAAAACATAGGTGATACATGATCAAATGACTTGCCTGGTATTACTTGATGAAGATAGTCGCTCTCAAAATCCTGATAATTCTACCTGCCACACTCCGAGCAATCTATCGTAAACAAATAGCATTCAATAAACATTCATGCCAAAAAGGAAGAACCAAGAGAACATAAGAACAAAGCATGTCTTGGTACAAAATAACAACGTACTAAGGTTTGATAAAAAGGTCCTAAGTGTGTTGTAAAGTGAAGGTGCATGAATGAGATCAAAAGAGGTAATGGACGATGAACTATTGCTATATAAGTTCGACTTGCATACGCTATGGGAGATGATAAAAAATATTGGGAGAACAACATAAATGTTATTTGACAAATAGTATAAGACATACGAATTTATTTGTAGAAAGAATTTCTTGAAATGGAGCACTATAACGCAAGTTATAGCGAATTGAAGTATGAATTGAATTTGCATTCGAAAGGTCAGGAGAAGTTGAACTGCAGTACGATGGTTACGTAAAAAAATATATGACATGAGTGTTTAGGGGTAAAAGGAATCAATTAAAAAGGTGGTACGATTTGCAAGATAAGATCAAATCAATGTTCGAATACAAATTTGAATCGCTCAAATTTGTAAGGTTCAAAGGTCGACACTAATGATGCTACTGGATATAGGAGATCAATATGAGCGTGTAGAAAAAAGAATTACTAGATTTGAACTAGCGGATCAAAAGATACAAATACGTCAATATAACATTGAATCGGCTTAAAACGATGTGAACACTTTTGGGCACTAATAGATAAATCTAATTTGATCAAAATTATAAGTTTAAAAGTTAAAACTAATGACACAAACAGGAAGATTACTTTGATACGAATCCGACGCAATTGGATTCATCTAAAACGGAGCTACGGATAAAAAGATATGATCAAAAGAAGTTTGAATATGAATATGAACAAATTTCGAAATTTGAAAATTTCAAAAAAAGTTGATATGATAGGTTCATCGGATAGGTGGGATCAAGATGAAACTCTAGGCGTTGGTTTCATCTAATTCGGATAAACGAGTAAAAAGTTATGGCTATTTTGAAAAATCAGGGCCAAGCTGTTTTACGGAAGAAAAGTGCTATGTCTAAAAGAATTATAGTACTAATGTGTAAATACGAAGACTAGTTAATATATCTAATTACTCTACCGTATACTAGTGTAGGAATACTAGTCTAGAAATAATAAACTACGGGAGTAAAAAAAATACGAAGGGAAATACCTTTAGAATGCAGAGTAAGAATTAATTCCAATGAGGAGACGACTTCGAGAAATCCCGCCGAAGAGAAGGAAAAAATATTTTTATTTAATAAATCTAGTTAAACCAAAATATTAATTTAACCCGAAATAGATGATTTTTGGATGCTCCTATGGGTCTATACTTATAGGTGAAAGGGAGGTCTAATGGTCCATAGATAGGCAACGTGGGACTAAACATATACGTAACGTGGAAATAAAAGAAACAAAGCCTCTCATGGGCCAGGTAAAGGCTAGACCGGCCGCGCACACAGCGCATGCACACGTGCTCGCTGGATCGTGAGCTTTTTTTTTCAAATTTGTTTTTTTTACACAAAGAAGAAAACGTAAAAAACGAAAATAGAGAGAACATTTTACATAGACATATTATATATCAAAATTTTCAGAATAAATTTTCTAAAACATGAAAATATTTTCAAAACCAAAAAAATACTTTTTTTAAAAAAATTATTTTTTTGCAATAACTTTAAAATGAAAAGGAATTTGAATTTCAAATAAATTGCAAATACTTAAAATTTGAATCAAGACATAGTCTCTGATTTTGGAGGGTCATTTTCCTCTTCTCGTTTGATTTTTTTTTAATCGAAGGGTTTTGAAAATATTCAAACTCAAAATTGAAAAGGGATTCAAAATAGAAAATTTTGGGAAAGTCTTTTTATTCCCTCTCATTTTTTTGAGAAGTTTCAAATTCCACTCAAGTTTCAATCACTCAAACAAACAAACAAACAATCAATCTAATAATTATATTAACATTCCGAAATTTATAATTTTGGGATGTTACAAACTACCACACTTAAAATGAATCTCGTCCTCGAGATTCGAAGAGGCCAGAAAGAAAATGTTATGGTTTGGGGGGTCTTCTAACAAATCTAATATCCTGCAAAGTGGGGTGCAACCACACTTAAAATGAGAGTTAGTGGTCGCTCAAATTTTTAACAATCCTCTGGGGTCTTGGCATCTCGCTCGTCACATTCTTCATGGTAACTTCTTTGGTGAAGTTCTTCCATTATATTCATAATGTTTCCATCAAAATCGAGGGTTCTTCTGTTGATATAAGATTCTTCCGTCACTGGGTCTTCTTAACTGACAAGTCTTGTGACCATTCTAAATAACCTATCGATGATTCTCATGGTGGTCTACCATTTGTGGTTATCCTGCAGAGAGAGAGAGGTCTTGGTTTCATTCTCACCGTAAAATTTCCTATGCGTGACAACAAATGCCATGTACATGGGGCTTTCATCATACCATTCTAAGGCTTAAACAAAAGCTTCAAAGAACGTCGTCTCTCACTATGGGTAAGTCTCTCAGATTTACCATTCCGAATAGCAAGATAAATGATAAGAGTAAGTCGTCATGGTGATCAATCCATTCCGCACCCAAATCATTTCTCTGTATAAGGTTTAGCGAATCTCGCATTCTAGCACTTGGGCATCCTCACAAGCGTTGCAGAATTTCGCTTGTCCACGAACGAAGTTCGGATAATCCATTGGTTCGGCAAGCTGAACGAAACATCTATCGTATCTTTACAACTCTGAGGTTTTCGTATGCTCCTAAGAAAACGTTTGCTGATCCATCATAGCTTCTTCCATAAATCATATTCATTTCATAATCAATCCTTTATTACATCCTTAATTTATCCTCAAAAACTCCAATTCAAAAGTACTTTGTTACAAATGCTGCCATCCACATGGTTCGGTATGGTCGAGCATTTCTGCCAACTTTATTCATCTGCCTCTCTTGGAGGTACTTAGTTCCAGTCGAACTTTCCAATGTGCTCCTGGAAATCTTCCATATTTTGCTTCATCATGGTGGTCATGAGCTTCATCTCCATCATCTCTGCACGTATCTCACTCAGGTATTCCTGGGTATGACGGAGTCTTGCTTCAAGTATTTCTCCAATCTGACGTATGGCTTCCATGGCAGCTTCACGAACAACATCAAAGAAGGTTGCTCGTGGTACACGTGAAATGAAAAAGTATTGCCCCATAGTCTTTGGACAAACTCCTTTCACATGGTGGAGGTGTACTTCCACGTACCAAAGTTCCACTCCATTTTCCACAAATGGGTAGCCTTTGTAGACTGCATCTCCTTCAAGGTGAATGTGCTTCATCATGTCCTTCAGGATTTTTGGGTAATCATGGTCACTGGTCAGGGTCATGATCGTTTCTGGGCCCTTGAGGAATGACTCGTAGAGAGTTGTCATCTGCAGGTGTCACTAAATAGGTACTCAGAGGAATGTATATGTCTCCTTGGTAATCATGGTACATTCCTACTAAGTGGATCCTGTGGGTTTACTGATTTCTACCACACTTGAATGAATTATACTCATGCCTGCATAGACCATATTTTCTCTAATCCTCATAAATGTTCAGAGACATTTGCTCGTAGAGAAACAACGCATACAGTTTCAACATAGACAATCATGAGGCAATAAATTCCATTTATTCATGATGTTATTACAATCTCACGGACTTCTGTTACAAAAAATTTCGCTCCATGATCTTATGAAAAACAAGAGTGCTTCGGATTACACTTATTGCCATGGTCAAAACTCAACTACTCCATTCTAGCTTTCTTCCTTTGTGGACAATCGCTGGCAAAATGTCCTGCTTCCTTGCAACAAAAGCAAATGATTTCTGACAAGTCTCGAGGCTTCTTAGCTTCTTCTTTTGCTCCTTGGATTCCCGGCTTCCTTCCTGAGCACATGTATTTGTGGTGGCCAAATTTCATACACTTGTAACATCTGACATGACTCAGGTCTATGTCTGCAGAGATTTGGTTCTTCCGAGGGTACTTTTTCTTCTTTCCGGACTCCTTTATTTTGGCCAGTTCTTCTATTTCAAGTGGATCAAACTCCACTTCTTCCGTCGGGAAGTTTCCCAGATACTCTTGGCTTCTCTTCGTGCAATCCTGTGAATAATGTCCTTCTTCTCCACATGAGTAGCATGCATTGGAGAAAAATCTGGTCAGACCTTGTCCCTCAGGGTCTTCAAAATTTTCGTTCATCACCGGTTCTTCTAGAATCTTATTCTTGAGGGTTTCCTTCATTGCTTCTTTCTGCTGCTCGACAACTTGTTGTACCTTGGGGTAAATGTGACATTGAGCTGGGTAGTGGGTGGTTCCTTCACAAAGGAAACAAGTCACCTGACTACTTGGGCATTCCTCAGCTGGGTGATTTTCTTCACAATGAGTGCATCCATCCTTGTGTTTTTCCTGGGTGTGTCCTATTTCTCCACTAATCTTGCATGCACAAGTCTTCTCCTTCGGATTATCATAGCACTTCTGAATAAGTCGGGATCTTAACAAAGTCTTCTTGAATTCGTCCCAAGTTTCTGCTCCACTAAATCCTTGTATGGCATGATGCATTTTCCACCAGATTGCAGCACTTTGTGTAAAGTACTGGAGAGCGTGTTCCACTTCATACTTCCTTGAGATCAAGTTACTCCCGAAGTGGTTCTCCATGTTCTGAATCCATATTTCAGCCTCCAGCTGGGTCATTGGTCCAGAGACTACAAGTCCAGCTTCATACTCCATCTGGTAGGGTTGAGGTTTTTGGGGATGAGACGGGTAAGAGAGGGAGGGAGATACACACAATACAAACAATATTTTTGAGAATAGGTTTTAGTTGTGGCCGTCGGAAAACACACACCAATGACGGCTCACAATTTATCGTATCTAACGTGAGTATACAAAAGGGGTTTGGACTTCTAAGGATCATATAAATATTCAAGCACTTCAGGGTCTTTGAGTTCTTCGGGTCTTGAGAGTCTTCATTTGGTGTAGCTTCAATTCTTCAAACACGTGGTGAAATCCTCTTTACTTTGAAGTAGAACTCCGTTGATTCTTCATGAGGTCGAAGGGGTAAGGGGATTGTCTAACTATTTGAGGTGAGAGGGAACATTCGATGAAATCAGAAGAGACGAGAAGTAAAAGGTGTTGTTAAAAATAAAATTTTTGAGAGATCCTTTCCTAAGAAATTTCCAGTTTCTAGGGTCACGTCCTACAGTCAACATGTGCTCTGATACCATTTCTGTAGCGACCCGACTCGAAACGAGTCAAGCCTCCATGTATCTGTGCCATCCCTGGATCAGTATGCTGGCACACACAGTACATCAATGTATATATCAAACTGCAATCACATGTCAATAGCGTAAAACTGATATATACCTTAAATATCTCAGCGGAAGCAGTCAAGGGAGTGGAGTCCCAATAAACACCAGCGACAAGTTGAGTGTAGACCGTAACCCTGAATCGTACTCTTACTCATCGAAGAAAAATATCTGCAACATAAGACGTTGCAGCCGTGTAGGTCAGCATATGGAATATGTCGGCAAGTCATCAAAGAGAGGGGTAAAAATAATAATCAACTATCTCTACATGCATATTTGACAGGTGGGGCTATAAGTTTTGCATAAAGCCAATTTTCTCCTATAACAAGAGGGCTGGAAGCAAAATATTACTACATTGTTTGTTGTTAACGAGATGGTTCCGCCAACCAATCCTCGTACCCATGTTGTCAATAATACCCACATCAATATTATTATTTGTGTTGAGAATTTCAGATAACTTCAGTTCCTTTGGCTCAAGTTGTCCATGACCGTGGACACGGCTAATCGATTTGGTTTGAGTACTCTGCAGAGTTTTGCAAACGTTCCCACAAGATTTGATCGCCTCCGTATATGTCCTCGCACTTCAGGATGTTTGAAGACCGGATGATCAAAACATGGTCTTTCAACGGGTCCCTCTGAATTCCTGTCGGTGCCATCCATTCCTACCGTTCTTCTATATCTGCTAGCACCGCCTGTCCGGAGTCGCCGCGTTGTCCAACCAAGCGAGAGACCATAATGACTTGTGGCTGTGCAGGTAAGCCTTGGGTCTTGAAATTATCCGTCCGTCTCTTTGAGCGTGGGTGAAGCTTTCCGCAGGATGTCATGGCCTCTCCAGCATCCCGGGTCATCCACTGGGTTCTCCAGGGAGCCGATCAACCGTCCTTCGCCCAGAGTTGCATTTCGTCCGAGGTCTTGAAAATCTTGTCTTAACCGGTCTGGATTATTTAATCCACCTCGCATCACTCGTGTTATGCACTCAACCGAAATCCCGTCTACTCAAGCATAGCAGTACAAAATAACAACGTACTAAGGTTTAATAAAAAGGTCCTAAGTGTGTTGTAAAGTGAAGGTGCATGAATGAGATCAAAAGAGGTAATGGACGATGAACTATTGCTATATAAGCTCAACTTGCATACACTATGGGAGATGATCAAAAATATTGGAAGAACAACATAAATGTTATTTGACAAATAGTATAAGACATACAAATTTATTTGTAGAAAGAATTTCTTGAAATGGAGCACTACAACGCAAGTTATAGCGAATTGAAGTACGAATTGAATTTGCATTCAAAAGGTCAAGAGAAGTTGAACTGAAGTACGATGGTTACGTACAAAAATATATGACATGAGTGTTTAGGGGTAAAAGGAATCAATTGAAAAGGTGGTACGATTTGCAAGATAAGATCAAATGAATGTTCGAATACAAATTTGAATCGCTCAAATTTGTAAGGTTCAAAGATCGAAACTAATGATGCTACTGGATATAGGAGATCAATATGAGCGTGTAGAAAAAATAATTACTAGATTTGAACTAGCGGATCAAAAGATACAAATACGTCAATATAACATTGAATCGGCTTAAAATGATGTGAACACTTTTGGGCACTAATAGATAAATCTGATTTGATCAAAATTATAAGTTGAAAAGTTAAAACTAATGATACAAACAGGAAGATTACTTTGATACGAATCCGACGCAATTGGATTCATTTAAAACGGAGCTACGGATAAAAAGATATGATCAAAAGAAGTTTGAATATGAATATGAACAAATTTCGAAATTTGAAAATTTCAAAAAAGTTGATATGATAGGTTCATCGGATAGGTGGGATCATGACGAAACTCTAGGCGTTGGTTTCATCTAATTCGGATAAACGAGTAAAAAGTTATGGCTATTTGAAAAATCAGGGCCAAGTTGTTTTACGGAAGAAAAGTGCTATGTCTAAAAGAATTCTAGTACTAATGTGTAAATCCGAAGACTAATTAATATATCTAATTACTCTATCATATACTAGTGTAGGAATACTAGTCTAGAAATAATAAACTACGGGAGTAAAAAAATACGAAGGGAAATACCTTTAGAATGCAGAGTAAGAATTAATTCTAATAGGAGACGACTTCAAGAAATCCCGCCGAAGGGAAGGAAAAAATATTTTTATTTAATAAATCTAGTTGAACCAAAAGATTGATTTAACCCGAAATAGATTATTTTTGGATGCTCCTATGGGTCTAATACTTATAGGTGGAAGGG